>NW_027179266.1:0-45068 GCF_019968985.1 Porospora cf. gigantea B | reverse complement strand
CTTGGATCGGGGAGCACTTCTCAAACCCCTGTTCGTACACACCCATCAAAAGCTCCCGCTTCAGAAAGAAGTCTTCGAAACTAGTATCCTTCGTCTTCGTCACATCGGAGGTGACTACTCTTGTGTCTCTCTTAGCCGGGAGATACATGCCTTTCAGGCTCTTGGCGTCAACGTTCTCGCGTCCTGAGCTGGTCTGTTCAGCCGTACTCATCTGTCCAATAACAGTACCTACTTGAGGCTGTCGAGCAATCTTTTGGGTAAAGTCGACATCATTTGCTGAGAAGGGTACTCGCATTGAAACTAACTGAAATGATGAAATTAGGAGCTCATGAGCTCGTTTGTGGGTTACACATTAGGATTGTCGAAGCTGGAAGCCGGCACATAGCAGTTGAGCGTAATACGGGGCTGACCGTCGCGGTTCGAGAATTCCAAAAGAGTGCGGCCTTGGTCATCTTCAAAACGATGTGGAACTTGCTCGACCTGCATTGGTGGTGTGGGAACAGCTGCGGTTGGTGGGGGTGAGGCGGCAGCTGTACGTAGTCGCCGCTCGACTCTTCGGTTGCGTCTTTGTAGCTTCTTTACGTCTCGTAATATGGAGTCCAGTGCAGCTGTAGGCTGGTCATAGGGCTGGTGACATGGTTGATAACAGGGCTGGTGACAGGGCTGGTGACAGGGCTGGTGACAGGGCTCGTGACAGGGCTGGTGACAGGGCTGGCTGCAAACCTGAGGACAGAGAGGATACGCTGGGCAACAGGCCTGGTTTCCCGCCGAAAGCCCCGTGACAGCTCCCGGTTGCACCATGAACGCCGGTGGTGGAGGCAAAGGTGGCAACAGTGGCTGTGGGCAACAGCAACGTGGCATCTCCTTCAGCACGGCACATCCTCGAATGTGGCAGTGAGTTTGATCTGGCTGAGTTCGATCCGACTGAGTTTGATCCGGCTGTTCGACTGCCCCGTGGAACTTCTTGGTGTGTTCAGGAGCTAATCGAGCGTATGCTTCCGACGTGGCTTCTACCAGATCTTCTGACCGACTTTCTCTGGAGTCGATTCGAGCGACGCGACTACTACTCTCCTGACGAGCTAGACGCATTCGGTGCAGCTCAACAGGCTTGTCGACCGCTTTCGTCGACTTCTGAGTCTGCCGCCGATACTCAGGATGCTGTGCGTTAAGGCGCACGTAAGTCCTCTTGCACTCGCTCCACACGCGATTGATGGCAGCTCCTCGCCGACCTGTGGTGGGCTGACTGGTGTCGTCTCGAATTCGTGGAAAGGCAGAGCGGTGCTCTGGCAAAGAGAACAGATCACGTTCTCGACGTTTCCTCAGGAGCTCGAGTTGCCGTAGTCGTTTCCGCTCCTCCCACTCAGTAAACTTTTGCCAACGAGAGCCAAACGACATGCAAGGCCATAGGAGCTCGTCGTCGGCCAAATCAGACTTGTAGAGCTGGGTCCCAGATTCCGACTTGTGGACCTGGGTCCCAGATTCCGACTCAAACTCCAATGGCTGTCGCGGAGACTTTGAAGACCGGAATGACTGTTGCGGAGACTTTGAAGACCGCAACGACCGCTGTGAGTCGGAGGGAGCGTCCCTATGAGCCTCCGTGCGTTTAAAACCACCCCGTGTTCGAATGCCTGTGGGCCTGTCCGCCGTGTCTGGCGACATAGGCGTGGGTGACTGCACCTGGATCTCGACAGGGGCAGGCCCCGAGGCTGGCTTGGGGGTGGCAAGGTGAGCGTCGGCGGGAGGACCAGGTATATCCAGGGAGAGCGCGGGTATTGAGGGAAGCGACGGCACTGGTGGCGGGTCTGGGGTGTCCTCAGGCTCCTCGTCGTAGTATTCGCTGTCGTCGCTGTACTCCGAGTCAGTCTCTGTGTAGATGGTGCTTCCAGAAGAGCTGGTTTCGTCATCAGATGTGCTGCTGGATCCGGCTGCTTCTCGATGGAAGAGAGATTTTAGCTGCTGCATGGATGGAACCGATCCTTGGCCATGCAGGGCCAAGAGAACCTCCTGTTTTGATGACGCTGGAGACGACTGTTGTCGTGGACAATAATGTTGAGGCAATGGAGGTGACGCCTGAACGCACCTACAGGGTGTGGGCACGGGCACAGGCACAGGTAAAGGCCGCCAATGCCCCAATACTGGCGGGGGGAGCAGGGGAAGGATGGTGGTCGGCAGCTGGTTTGGTGGGGTTTGAGTTGCGACAGACTGATGAAGTGGCCCGTGGGCCACAGGAAGACTGGGCTGAGGTTTGAGGTTCGACTTGAAGGTGGAACGAAGCCTTTCTCGCCAGTCAGCGACTGGCAGGTGCTTCGGCATAGTAGGCTTGTGCATAGTGCACCTCAATTTGCCGCTCCTTCCAGAAGGCATGCTTTGCATCTTTCCTAAAAAGTCCATCTTTTTCTCCCATGCCCATAACTGCGTTTCCGGTTAGCAGTCGCTACGGTGCTAGCCACTCTTCTCTTATACGGGCTCTCTACGCTGGCGAACTTGCACGCCACCTGCAGGCTGACGACCCCAATCTTCGGCACCTGCGCCCCCTTTTCTGTCGAACTGACTCGTGGGGGCCTCGGTTGCCTGAGAGGCTGCGGAAGCAGGTAAAGCACCTGTCACCTGTCATGGCGGTGCTGCTTGAGGAGACAGCTCGCCTCTTCTCGCCGTTGGATCCATCTGGTTCCACCGTTGAATGTGGAGTGCAAGTTCCTAGACTGGATATAGATCTGCGGGAGCTTCCTCCCTTGGAATGGGAGAGCGTTGCCTGGCAGGCAGGCCGACTAGCTGTGGACTTGCACAGATTCAACCTCTTAGGGCGTGAGATCGAACCTTGCAACGACTTCGTTCACACGAAAACGGTATACGTGCTCACTGCACTTCAGGCGTTCGTCGTGGTGAGCGTGCATATGTATGTCAATCAGGTACTTCGGGGACTCTTTAGCTTTCCAGTAACGGATGGCGTCACTTACAAGGTGCCAGGGTTATGCTTCCATCGTCTCAAGGCCTCGAAGAAGTCGATGACTCAGAAGTACGTTTGCCTTTTTACGTATCTGGTTGAAAGATGCGCTGTGTGCGTTAACCTGCTGCACGAATGGCAGCAACCTGGATTTGATTCGTCTCGGAGTTCTTCGTGGTGTGAGCTCAACCGGGGCATCATAATAATGCGCCGAGAATTGACGACGAATCCTGAGAAGGATGCGTGAGGACATGGTCGAGGGCAAACAGATTTTCTCGGGGCGTGGAACTCACGCCAGTGACTTTCAGCGAGCAGAAGATTGAGGACAGAAGTGGCGCCTTGCATGCGGATTTCGCTTGCCCGTGGTTGGGTGGTGCTGTTCTGGGCTTCGGCTGCGTGCAGGAAGAGATTCTATTCGTCACGAATCCTGAACTCCTCGTAACGATGGCGATCGAACCTGTGCTCCAACCCCGGGAGGCGGTGGTCGTCGTAGGCACCAGGCAGTTAGTGCACTACAGCGGCTATCGTAACGGGTTCACCTGTCAAGGCATCCACAAACACTCTGCGCTGGCCGCCACTTCGAAACCACTCCGCTGCGTGAGCCTGTTGGCAGGGGACCCCTTGATGGTATTTCCGATGCTGTCTTCCGTCGTGAGTGGTGGATTTGTGGTTCACGCAGGTTGTGGCTATTGACGCTCTCAAATTCAGTGGCCGCCGATTGCCCCCGGAGCAGTACTCATCTACGTGTGTCTACAGGGAACTATCTAAGTGCCTAGCTGGCATAGGAGGTTCGGTGGGTCTGCCCGAGAACGGCTTCTTGCTGGACAAGTTGCAGCCGTCCCACAAGGTGCCGTTTGCGACGGGAAACTGGGGGTGCGGCGCTTATAAAGGAGATCCTTGCTTCAAGTTGCTCATTCAGTGGGTCGCTTGTAGTCTCGCGGAACGAGAGATGGTATTTTCTCACTTCGAGGAGAGATCCATATTGGAGAGTGAGCAGCATATCTTCTAATAAGCAGACATCCGCAACATTCAGCAGTTAAAAAGTCATTCTGTCTCCTCGCTACTGTCGAGTTTGACACAGGTGGGAGATGCCGATAGTTTCCAACACCTGCTTTCTGAAGATGCGCTTTAATCGCTTTAGAATGTTCTGACATAGGCCCAACTTTAAACCACCTAGCATCCTTGTTCCGACACAAGCAGCACATGCAATTCTAAAACGATCACACGCAGCAGCTCTTCTAATAAGCAGACATCCGCATCAATCTGTTGATATGCGCCGGAAACGCATAAGGTTCATAGTCAAAACGAAGCGTAGCACAATTATGTCGCCCTTTGGAGGATATTGGAACGAGATTCAACGCTCGTTTCCCTTTCGCAGTAAACACCTAGAATCAGGGATGAAACAGATTAATGCACCGCTTAGGATCGCTTTAGAACGTTCTGACATGGGTCCAACTTTAAACCACCCAGCATCCTTGTTCCGACACAAGCAGCACATGCAATTTTAAAACGATCACACGCAGCAGCTCTTCTGCTTCTTCTCGTCGTGCGTAAGCGTGATCTTTTCACCCGATTGTGGAGGTGGAGACCGCGCATCTCCGTTCTCCAACCGACGATCCTTGCGCTTCTTGAAGATCTCAGTTAGAATTCGTTGAAACGCTGTCTCTACGTTCAACGCACTGAGCGCAGAGGTCTCAATAAAGGCCATCCCTTCCTCGGTGGCCAACGTCATAGCTCCGGCCTTGCTCACAGTTCGATCTGGCTCCAGGTCCACCTTATTCCCGACCAGCAGAATCACAATGTTAGGGTCAGCATAGTCCCGTAGTTCTTTCAGCCAACGTACTACGTTGTTAAAACTGCTCTCTCGGGTGATGTCGTAGATGATCACCGCACCTACCGCTCCGCGATAGTACGCTGATGTTAGAGCTCGATATCGCTCTTGTCCAGCAGTGTCCCAAATCTGGGCTTTCACCACTTTATCGTCAATAGGGACCGACTTCGTGGCGAACTCCACTCCAATGGTAGATTTCGTGTCCTTGTTGAACTCGTCTCGTGTGAACCGCGATAGGAGGTTGGATTTGCCTACTCCCGAGTCCCCAATGAGTACTACTTTGTACAAGTAGTCATAATAGTCGTCAGCCTGCATTAATGAGGCCTCTAATTCTTACGGTAGCCATGTGGGATGAAATTTGAAGAATAATTAGCAGATCTTACGAATGCGGACGATGATCAGCCTTCTCGTTGCTCTATCGGCATCACGAGAAGTGCAGCCGTGGCTTCGACCCATTATTGGACCCGATGGCCAGCCTTTGGGATTCAATTTTGGAGGGGGTGGCGGCGCGGATCTCCCGAACGGAGCTCACTTGCAGTTTGGGGGGGGCGGGGGAATCTATTTCGGACCTACCCACGAGCCAGGTCTGAATATGGCCTCCTTGGCAAAGAGTTTGAAAGAGTTCGCAGCGACGCACGTTGACGACGTGGACTCTTTTCTGAAGACCTGGAGTCGATTCCTCCAAGGCGTAACTGGTGTTGGTGCTGAGTCACATGCCTGCAGGATGCAGCACGTGGAGTTTACTGCGCTGACAGGCGTATCTGCGTGTGTTCAGGCGTGCAACAGCCCAGCATTAGCAAATCTCGCATTGATGAGGGAAGGTCCTTGCAACCACGAGGCAGGGGTCGTGCGTGAGGAGGTGAAACTACCCTTCACTCATGGGAGCTTCACCAGCAAGTTGGCTGCCGTCGTCACCATCAAGAAGGCATCTCAAGGCGAACTCCGCCAGCGGGAGGTGGCGAAGAAAGTCGTCGCTGAGAACAATTCGCGATTCCTGGCCGCGGTGTCAAGCCAAGGTCACAACTTCAGCGACGTTGCTCCCGCCGTTGAGTCCCTTACCGCATTCAGCGACGGATGGCAAGATCTGAGGTACTCGTGGTACAACTTAGTTCGCTACGTAACAGGCGACCGCGACGCACAGCTGCAGGCGGAGAAGGATTTGTCTCCTGTGGATGCAATCATTGCCGATGCGGAATCTTGGATCGATTTCGCAGTCAAGCTCAATGCTGCATTCGTCCACAAGTCTCCTGACGAGAGGTGCGCTCATGTCTCCATCCTCAAGACCAACCTCTGTGCTGAGGTCTGCCTCTCGCCGAGTCTTGTGAAGCTTACTACGTTCCTGCAAGCCCAGTGCCCTTCCCAGTACAGCTACGTAAAGGTGGCGGATCTCAACGTGCAGGGGATGCATTTTGGTGTAACTGTAAAGGCGCTCGAGAAGCCACACAACAACCTTCGAAGCCTTCAATCCCAATCTCTTCCCAACATCCCCAATCCATTTGAAAATCTTCTCGACGCCTATGATAACTTGTCGCCAGTTGTAAGCAACATACTGGATGATGAGAGACATCTGATGTGGGCAACCTACAACGGAGATCCCTCTGCAACCTGGAACCACTTGTCCTCTCTGGTAGCTGCGTCGGTGCCACTGCTGAAATTTGGGGGTGGGCAGCATACGTTTTTGAAGGCGATGGTCGCACGTACAATGCATCTATATATGGTTGTGTCCCCTCGTCAGGGAACGGACGGGGTGTGCTTGAAGCTGACGTTTGAAGCGAACAGTCTAGGCCTTGCCGCAATTCTGCTTCCGGTGTCCACCGTTGTGAATTGCGGAGGAAAAGTCTACGAAAGTCGCGTCATCGCAGCTGGAGACTACCGCCTCCATGTGGACATGATGACGTTGCTGGACTCTGCTATTACTCATGTCGCCCCTCCGTCAGCTGTGGAATCCGACTTTGATTGGAAAGCTTACGAGTCCGGTTCGCCCCAAACTACACGACTTGCAACGAGACTTGAGCCTGGATCCTGGTATGGCCTCCCCCAAGAAAGGTTTCCTGACCCAAATCTGACACAGTATGGACAACAGTGGCCCATGCTTAAGGACCATCCTGAGACAGAGCCCATCATCGTGGAGAAAGCGACTGGATCGACTACCAAGGACCGCTGGGGGGACAATGTGCAGGAGCTCAAAACAGAACAGAGTGCTCCCTCCCATAGATCTGTGGAGTTCGGGAAGGTGAAGCCTGGATCCTGGTATGGCCTCCCCCAAGAAAGGTTTCCTGACCCAAATCTGACACAGTACGGACAACAGTGGCCCATGCTGAAGGACCATCCTGAGACGGAGCCCATCATCGTGGAGAAAGCGACTGGATCGACTACCAAGGACCGCTGGGGGGACAATGTGCAGGAGCTCAAAACAGAGCACAATGTACCGAATCAGAGACAGTTGAGGGCTCTTTCGCATAAGGATGCCTCTGAGACGTCTGAGGAGAAGCCTAGAAAGAAGTCTGAGAAGTCTGATGAAACGCCTGAGAAGTCGGATGAAACGCCTAAGAAGTCTGAAAAGTCGGATGAAACGCCTGAGAAGTCTGAAAAGTCGGATGAAACGCCTAAGAAGTCTGATGAAACGCCTGATGAGAAGCCTGAGACCAAGGCTGACGAACGTCATCAACAGGGTGGATTCGACTACTCTAAGTACGTCGGAGGACAGCAAGGAGGAAGCCCTCAACAGGGTGGATTCGACTACTCTAAGTACATGGGGGGACAGCAAGGAGGAAGCCCTCAACAGGGTGGATTCGACTACTCTAAGTACATGAACGGAGGTTCAGGTTTCTTCGATTACTCGACCGGCTCTCACGGACAGAACTCGATGTCGTGGACTCCTCAGATGAAGACCGCTTTTGATTACGACTCGTTTATGGATGGAGGGTCGAATGTCTCGCAATCAGCCTATAGGCAAAACATTGAGCCACATTTCAACTGTAAGACCAGAGACGCCGTTCTGCAGCAGTTTATGGATGAGTATGACCACTACATCCACTCCCGAAAGTTCACCCATCACAAGAAGCTGATGGTGCCACCACCAGCCTACCAGGAACTCGTTCACGACTGGGTAACGATGTAGTGTGACAATCTATCGCAAGTTAACAACAATGACATAGCAAGTGATTGTGCCGTGAAACGGATGTCCTAGAGAACGTTCTCGAGTCCGTTGTTAGGTCCGTTGTCCGGCAAGTATTGCCTTCTGCCGGTGCCAGTGGCGGTGTCGGTGCAGAGGCTGTTAGGTGTAGCATGACAGTGGATAGCTTGTGATTAAAAAAAAAATGCAACTGACGACAGCGATGCTGGCTGTTGGGTTTGCCCGGGGTGACCGTGACCGGAGGCCGGATGGCAGTGGTGGCATAGTGGAGATCCCCGTCAGCGGTCTCGGCCTTCCGTGCGTGGACAACAAAATGGTGGCTGACATGGGCTACTCCTGCCGCCTCTTGACCATGAACCTCGTGGGGGCTGGCTGCGATGTCGTTCTGAAAGACCTAGCTGAAAGTCGGGGGATGGACATCAGTAGGCTCCCTGCGGAGTTCTCTAAGAGACGCGTGGCGGACGCATGCCCGACCACCTGCGGTCTTTGTGAGCTGTGTGCACCCAAATGCGCGCTGTGGTTCATTGGGAACGGGGTCTGCGAGGCCGAATGCAACGTGCCTGAGTGTCAGTTCGATGCTGGGGATTGTTGGGCTACCGACTGCACAGTGGGTCAATGGTCAGAATGGGGCCAGTGCTCGCTGCCGTGTGATCTTGGAGAGTTGGGTGTCGGTGGAACTGAGACGAGGACACGAGTAGTTGTCCAGCAACCCAGCTTGGATGGTGCTGACTGCCCGCCACTCTCAGAGACTCGTTCCGGGTGTAACAAGGACGTAATCTGCCCAACGGACTGCCAGCCTGGGCAATTTTCGGATTGGTCGCCTTGTTCGGCGGATTGTGGTTTCGGGGAGCAGTCTAGGGCTCGAGAGGTGGTTTCCCCTGCTATGCACGGAGGGAAACAGTGCCTCTCGCTGGAACAGACCAGGCCCTGTCTTCAACAGAGCTGTCGAACCGACTGTCAGCTTTCAGAGTGGTCGACCTGGTCGGCTTGCGACGTGCTCTGCGGTGGAGGAGAGACTTGGCGTAGCCGAGACATTCTGGCAGTGCCGTTGAATGGTGGGGCTGGCTGCGGAGATCTCTTCGAGACCCGGTCGTGTAATGTAGAGCCCTGCACCGACGCTCTAGAGGACAGTGAGTGCTGGGACTCCAATTCACTGTCTCGCGTCGGCTGGACGCTCTGTCTGCCACATGTAGCTCGGGAAACCTGTCTGCCTGGTCGGCCTGGTCGGAGTGTAACTCTCCTTGCGGTGGAGGCACGCGGTCCCGTCAGAGGATGTTGAAGCAAGGCAACATGGAGGACGTGAGCATTGAAGCATCTCTAAACAGTGTACTGGGGACTTCGCTTTGGAGTTTGTCCAGCAGCGTGACTGCAACGAATTCGAGTGCGGAGTCCATTGCCAACTGTCGGAATGGACCGGATTCACAGACTGTCCCACTTGTGGGGTGGGAGAAGTGGAGGCGTGAGGGTCGGTGGCAGCGTGACCCAGCACAAGATCCGTGCTCGTGGAACCAAAAGGTGTGGGACGCGCATGTGGTGAGACCCGTGTGGTGGCGCAGTGCTTCCTAGGGGTGTGTTCTCAGGACTGCATTGTAGGAGCATGGTCAGAATGGTCCTCGTGTGCTGGACCAGCTAGTTGTGGCTGGGGTTTTCGACGGCGATCTAGAGTCGTGGTAACTCCGCCTGCGGGAAGTGGCGCTGCGTGCCCTCCGCTTGAGGAGCTCGAAGACTGCGTCGTGGAGTGCGAGGAATCAGGATGCGTCTACTCCGACTTCACCGACTGGTCTGAATGTGCCGAATGCGGCGAGTCGCAGACCGAGAGGCATCAATCCCTCCTCCGTGGTCCATCTTCCTGTGAACTTTTGCGGACCGAGAGTCGTCCCTGCTCCAACGGCACTTGTTCTTCAGATGTTGAACTTCCCGGTAGCTGGTCAAGTTGGTCTGCGTGTACAGCCAACTGTGGTGGGGGCCACACCACCCGCAAGAGACTGGTTGGTGAACGAGAAGAGGTGGAAAAACTGACCTGCCACACTAATACCTGCCCTTTGGCTTGTGACTTCTCGGAGTGGGGCAGCTGGAGTACCTGCAGCGAGACCTGTGGCCAGGGCTTCATGTACCGCGAGAGGTCTTTGAAATCGGGGCCAACAGAGTGTGTAGCCACTCGCCTTGAATCTGAATGCGTCGGAATGGAATGCGAGATGCCGTGCGAGACGACTGAGTGGTCAGACTGGTCCGAATGTGATGCTCCGTGTGGCGGCGGAAGTCAGCTGCGCTCTCGAGAGATCACCGCTGGCACTGCGGCTTGCCCGCCCTTGGTGGAGACCCGGCCTTGCAACCCAGAGCCTTGTACGGACTGCATGTGGTCTGATTGGTCGGACTGGACCGAATGCGAGAACGACTGCGCTGCGGGTAACGCGTATCGACACCGATTTAGGGATCTTTGGGTCGACGGAGACTGTACGAAGGACTCCGTGGAGAGCTCTGTCTGCGGGGAAGTGAGTGAATGTCCTGTGGACTGTCAGTGGAGTGGACGTTTTGGTGACTGGTCAGCTTGTTCTGTGGCCTGTGGAGCTGGCCGCACCTCAAGGTCCAAGACCATAGACGTCGCCCCTCAACGAGGTAGGCCCTGCCCTTCGTCTCTGATCGAAACCAGAGCGTGCCTCGTGTCGGATTGCGAATTGGATTGTGGCGTCTCTGAATGGAGTCCGTGGAGTCTGTGCTCCCGAAAATGCAACGGTGGTGACCAGGTTAGGGGGCGAATGGTGACCGTCACTCCGATAAACGGAGGAGAGGGGTGCCCACCGCTTTTTGAGAGCAGACGGTGCAATCTAGAGCCCTGCGTGGCTGGGGTCCGTGACGAGGATTGCGTCGTCTCGGACTGGAGCGCGTGGGACCCCTGTCCTGTTGAGTGCGGAGGAGCAACGCAGCACCGGACCCGAATTATTGAACGCGATGCTCAGCCCGGAGGTAAGGCGTGCCCTCCAACAAAGGAACGTAGAGGTTGCGGGCTTCAGAGGTGTCCGGGACCTTGTGAAGACTCCAGCCTCATAGAGGAGGTCACTGATGGCGTGGCGACATGCCTACTGCTGAAAAATTTCGGCTGCGATGAAAAAATCGCACTGGTGGCTCAGCGAAATGGTTTCAGTTTTCCGGAATCAATTCCCGACGAGGTCCGAGTTAAGGATGCATGTCCGGTGACCTGTGGGGCTTGCGACGAGTGCGCGTCCGAGTGCCAGCTGCGGGATGCAGGCAATGGGGTGTGCGAGGCAGCCTGCAACGTGGAAGGGTGCCAGTTTGACCTTGGAGACTGCGGCGGAGACTGCGACTTGTCGGAGCTGGACGTGCTCGTGACGCCGGCTGTGAAGTATCTTAACGTTGGTGGGTCAGCGGAACTGGCATGTGAACCGTTTAACGTCTTCGAGGGATCGGCGGTCCTGTCGAAGACTTCGGTGCTGTGCCAGTCCAAAGGACTTCTAGTTGTGGACCAGATGCCGACCACTGCTTTCACGTGCTCTGAGGACCCATGTCCCTACTTGCACGTGCAAGGCCTCAATGAGTTGGACGGCTTCTACGGCCGCGTTCCCAACCTGCTTCGCTTTGAACTGTTCCAGAATGTAGTGGAATTGGAGGAGGCGAGTTGGAACTTTCGCAGTGGGGAAATAACGGTCACGGCGTCGGGGGGCACCTGCGAGAGTCCGATGAATGCGGGTTTCCAACCATGGTGCCTGGACACCTGGACAAGGGATGGAGTGCCCATCGATGTACCTCAGGTTCAGTGCCTCACCAAGGAAGCGGCAGACGCAGCTCAAAAGGGCAATGCTCTGCCTTCTTACGTTTGGCGTGACCGCAACCTCTCGCCGATTTTTTGCGAGGATCAAGCAGAAGTGGCGGACATTGCAGGGTTCACCTGCGAACAGTTAGCACAGTCCGTGGGATGCAACTACCACCTTGCTTCCAGCGGAAATAAGCTGCCAGATTACCTCAACTCCAGTAGGTTAGTTTTGCGTCATACAACCAGACTCACAGGTCAAGCATGTATGCCCGCAGTCCTGCGGCCTCTGCCGTTCCTGTGCCCCGGGGTGCCCTCAGTGGTTCGTTAACAATGGTTACTGCGATTCCCAATGCATGAACGATGTCTGCGAAGACGATGGAGACGACTGTCTTGCGAGGGAGGTCGAGCCGCAAACAGTGGCTGACCCGTGCTTCAACGATCCCGCCGTTCTATTGGCCGGCACTACATGTGCGTCGCTGGCAGGAGAAGATCCGTCGTGCTTGAGGCAGCTTGGTGAATTGAGCTCGGAGCTTCCGCTTAACTTGCTCCCTACCTTGCGAGTTGTAGACGTCTGCCCCCTGACCTGCAAGGCGTGCTTATCTCCACGTGTCCGGAGAATTTTAACTGCTGCTGACGTGGCATCTCCCACTACAAAACCTGACGACCAACCTGACTTGCCCATATTCTGCGAGGACTCCCCTCTGATCCACGATATCAGCGGTTACTCCTGCCAGCAGCTATTCGTAAGACCTCACCAATCTTGTGATGTAGATGTTTTTTGACACATGCGACCTGTACTTGGCTGATCTGCCTTCCGATCAGGAGATCCCAAAAGCCTACCGAGACTACAAGATCCTGCATGCCTGCGCGCTGACTTGTGGCTCGTGTGAGGAACTGGGTCTTCTTCTTCCCGGAGATCCCTGCATCAACAATGCTCAGTTTGAAGAGACGGCCTCCTGCGACGAGGTCACAAAGGCATACTCGTGTGAAACTCTGCTGACGGAGCTGGCGGAGGCTTCAGGCTCTCCGGTACCGGATCATGTGCCCAAAGGAACTCGAGTCAAAAATGTATGTGTCCAGAGCTGTGGCCTGTGTCCAGAGGCTGGGAAGTGTCTGGACTCACCCATGGTAGCTGAGGGCTGGAAGACGAGTTGTGAGGATCTACTGCTGTACGATCATTGCGACACGCCACTCAAGAACGCCTACTTCTTCAGTTTGCGACCTTTTCCTTCGTGGTTCGATCCAGATGTCCTGGTGAAGTCGGTTTGCCGGAATTCCTGTGATGCTTGTGAGGCCGCCACCTCTGGCCTAGAGTGCCGGGACACCGCAGCCAGCGCCTTGCTAAGTGAGTCGTGTTTGAACCTGCTACGGTCTAACAGTTGCAACAAAGCCTTGGACTCTCTGGACCACGTCTTCGCCAATTCCGACGTCCCAGGTTCCACTTTGATTCGCGATCTCTGTCCTGCCACATGCGGCCTCTGCCTGGTGGGGTCCGCCGTGGAGGATTGCGGGGACTCCCCTCTCGTGGCTGGCTTCGGGGTGGGGTGTTCGGAGTTGGCAGTGCTGGGTTCGCGTGGCTGTTTGACACGTATGGCGGAGTTTTCTCGCTTCATCACCGACGAGGCGGCATTGAACATGCTGGAGGTGGTAGGCGAGAAGCAGCTACGCGCTGTCTGTCTAGAACACTGCGGAGCCTGCCAGCAGCCCACGTGTGTTGACGGATTCGTGAATGGTCAGGAGGAGGATGTGGACTGCGGAGGCCCTTGCCGACCTTGCAGCTCGTGCAACCCTTCGGGGTTGAAACCTTTACACTCGCGATTTAGGCTGGAGGGCACAGGTCTGCAACATGGGTCCACACGTCTGCTATCGTGCCGTGGAACTGCTGTTTTGGAGACGATTGACGTCGATCAGAGCATTTCCTGCCGGGATGGCTCGTGGACCGAGCCGCAGATTGTGTGCAAGGAGGCGACGGTCGAGACTAACGCCCTCACGCTGTACTTTATAGGTGCAGCTGGTGTTTCCCAGCTTGGACAGGACTTCTTCGAGTTCACCTCTAATGTGGTCACCTCTGATCTTCCAAACTCTCGAGTCGTGCGAGGCGGTTCATGCGACGTCGTCGCTATGCAGTCCCAACGTTGGGTTTGCGAGGACCAAAAGCAGCTTCAAGAGCTGGGAGTCACCTGTGGTCTTCTGAAAATGATGGGGTGCAGCAAGCGGCTCGACGTCATCGCGAAGGAGCAATCCGTGTCTCTACCAAGCACTATATCCGCCCTCTCGATAGTCGCAGATGTCTGCCCTGTCACTTGCGACGACTGCGCGGGAGCCAGATCTAGGTTCTACGAGATGAGTCCAACCTCCTTCCGGTGGATTCCAGGCAGATGCTTCCAGCTGGACCTATTTTTAGACGATGGGGCAGCTCGCCAGTTGCAAACCAGCAGTACCCGTCTTTTTGGTCGATGGTTGATGCAGGCTCAGACTTCTGGGCTTTCAGCTCTGGTCTTCCACCAGGAATCCATGGCTATTTCGGCGCCACGTGCATCCGAGCTATTTGAGGCGGGAAAGGTTCATGCAGGTGAGGTGGCGTGGTCCTTGAGCATCACTCCTGCCGTCATAACTGCTGAGGAATGGAGTTCATTGGACCATGGTGGGAAATATATGCATCCTCAGTCGTTGTTCTACGCCGCAGTCGGCCAATTCCGTACAGGTGACCTGTTTGACCCAGACAGGCTCGTGACCCCGTCCTCTAACACCAGGTTCTTGCTCCGGCCCCACGCTACTGCTGCTGCCTCTTCCCTTCAGGGTGTTTGTGAGGATCCCTATGCTCAGCACAGCTGCTGCGGCTTACGGCAGGCCTTAGTGGAGTTCCTTGATACACCATGTGGTCTATTCCTGTACCGGGGCACTTTGGAACAGGCATCCTTCCACAGCTGGTGCCACAGTGACTGTTACAGCGCAGCTGTGGAAGTGGTGGACAGGTGGGCTGAGTGCGAGGTCCAGGCATCAGCCCAGGAGTTGGTGGCTGCTTGGTGCTCCCGGGCTGGAACCTCCCCCTGGGCGCAGATCGCGGAGGTTCGAGGGCTTGTGTACATGGAGACCTTGTTAGCCTCGGCCACCTTCAGGGACCTGATAGACAATTCACCTACAGATGGCGAGTACTGCATGCCTTCGTTCCTCACAGAATCGATACCAGTGGATACGTTAGAGCTCATTTCCGTGGACAAGGCTACTCTGGCCTCCCTCTGCGGAAACCACTCCTGCACCCGCCACCGCTTACGTTATGAATTTGCGCGCGCTCAATTGAACGTGGCCTTCATAGGAGAGGGCCCCGCAGAGGCGGGCGCAGCCAATGCCGTACTGGGTCGAGACGCCGAAGAAATTCTTGACGCCAGCTGCCATATGGAGTGCGACTCCAAGTTGGTGTCACTCCGGACTCAGACGAACCTGAACGGCTGCACGACCTGCCAGAGTTCGATGCTGCTGCTGCATAACCAGCTTCCTAAGTTAAATAGGGACCTTGTAGAAGTCCCTTGTGAGGAGTGCTACAAAGCGGTGACTGGAGCTCTCGGCGTGGCAATGGAGTATTATGGCAGGCTACTGCGCTATCCGCTTCATATGGTGCAAGGAGTCACCTTACGAGCCGCTTCACGAGTTATGTGCCTCCAGAACACCAATGGCTACTTTTGCGGAGACTTCCTCCGGAGTGCTAATGGAGTTGTGGAGTTTGAGACTGGGGATCCTGCGAGTCCATGTGCTCAGACATGTGACGGAGACTTCAAAGGGGACGGATTCTGCGATCTTGGATGCTTCAACGCCGGATGCCACTGGGACGGTCGGGATTGCTTAGCTGCAAACATTGTGCCGGCGACCTTTGCCAACCTTAAAGGACTGGTGCTACCGAGCTGTAACCCGTTTGAAGAGGCGTTCTCCTGCTCCAAGGAGTGCGCTCTGGCAATGGATAATAGACTGCAGGGTTGCTGTCAAGTCTACCTTCTCGAGATGCTTCGTCTGCTGAAGCTGGTAGACTCTGAACATCCACTGTACATTGGTGACGCCCAGCTCGACTGGTCCCCTGGTCAACTGGATGGACTGTGCGAGCGGTCCTGGTTGTCTGACTGCCGTCCTTCAACTCGAACAGTTCTGGTTCCGGTGTCCACATCTGGGTCTCTTGGTGAGACCACTAGAGGGCTGGTCGCATACTTCCGACTGGTGGATGGCGACGTCCTCGCAGTCGTCGATCAGCAGACGTTCTGGGATGTGGAATTAAACGTGGACTTGAGGCCTGAGGACATAGACCTTCCACGACTGGAGGCGTTCTTGGCGGTATCCGTGGGAGCTGCCGTGGACATTCCCGCTGAAGGCGTAATGCTTAAGTTGTCGGCGGAGTGTGATCCCCAGCGACTGTCAGCGGATTTCCCAGATTCCAACTACCTTATCGATCCTACTGGAATGATCTCATGTGTGCCCGAGGCCGTCTCAGAAGGTGCCACACGGGGAGCTGTCTCCTGCACGGCCGGCAGATGGGTGTCCGTGCCCTCAGTTGTCTGTCGGAGGCCTTGTCCGCCGTTCGAACCAGGTTCAGGGATGCTAGCGGTATCCACGAATGACTTCGCAGTTCAGGTTAAATGTGGAGAAGGGTACACGTCTCTGATGGAGAACGAGGTTTTGCGTTGTAGGGACGGTGTATGGGACCGTCCAAATCTGCAGTGCGTCACCCTGTGCGACGCATTCGATGTGAGGCGGCCAGATATGACTGATGCAGCTGGAGGTATCCATCGCTGCGTCTGTGCGCGCTGTTCTGGCCAAAGACAATGTCACTTTGACCACGGCCTACACAGTGGGAGATGTTCGATTGTTGGCTGGCGCTTGGGCCACCGTACCCGTATGCTGTGCGAAGGGAATGGTGTTGCCTGTGGGGAGGGAGTCATGCGAGCAGGCTACCTGTAAGAAGGGTGCCTGGACTCCCGTTACGCTGCTATGCATCCCACGCGTGCCGTATGTTGTAACGGAGGTTTCAGGCGGCGTTCTGAAGCAGATCACCGGCCTTATTGAACAGCCCTCAACCTGGATAACTGCTGGGGTCGTCGTTGGCCTTCTGATCGCCAGCATCGTCACTACAGCTGCCCTGTGGCTTTGGAAGTTCAGAAATCGGTGAGCGTTGCGGAAGTCACAGAAACAGATACGAAACTGAACGGTATCGAATGTTCGAAGAGGAAGAAGTAATATCAATCCCCTGCGATGTCATCCAAGAGGACCAGCCGCGGCAAGATTAGCGAGATCCACCCGAGCGGAGACAGGAAGTAGAGTTGAGCCTTCTCTGAATTGCCTCACTGCAGCCTTGTGATCGTTGTCATTGATAGACACTCGATAGTAAGGTGGCACCAAAATGTCGCCAGAGGCCTCACCTCGACTGTCATCAGCGATGGCCATCCGAAGGTCGGAGTGGATATGGGCAGTCTTGCCGTATGACTGCAGCCATAACGGTGCGGAGAGCACTGAGGAGAACATGGAAGAGGTGACGTCCCAGAATTCTGCGACAGGGTGGGCTCGGTCAGTCATGAGTGCTGTTAGCTGTACCTCTAGGCTGTGGGGAAGACCGCATGACCTGAAGGCCTGCAGCTGTTGGTCGTTCTCGAAGTGCCAACAGGTGGTTGATGCTTCGACCAGGCCTTCAATGGCGGCAATAAGCGCTTCGGAGCAGTCTCTACCGAAGCTGGATCCCTTGGAGGTGGAACCTGCAAGCAATTCCAACGTTCTGGTCAGATGCAGCTGCCTCAGAATTGACATGTGAGGGGCCGTTCGGCACACGGAGACCGAGATGGCCTCACATCTGCTCGCGCTAGCCATGAGTCTCAGGCGCTGCAACGTAGAAACGACGCTGCCGCGCATCAGCAGCTGCTCCAACAATCCGTCGCCTCGATGAGAGGCGGACGCTGCGACGTTTGGCCTGGCGGCCTCCACTCTTGGCACTGTGGCCGCTGTAGGCCCTTGATACTCTGGGAACACCACTTCCTTGACATATGTTAACCTGTCACGCCCACTCTCCAGAATGTATGCTATCAACCTCGAGAGTGTGAGTTCCAAGGTTTGGCTTCGCTCAGAGTCGCTTGTACTGTCGAGGAGCAGCGCCAACTCGCCCACCACTGCTTTAACCACAGCAGCCTCCTCGGCGGGGGCCAACGCAGTGGTGTATCCCTCAACCAGCTCGAAAAGCCGCAGTGAAAGGTAGACATGCCCGAGACAGACGTCGTCTGCCATCAACGCGGCTGCATGATACATGATCTCGGGTGTGTGGCAGGTGAACGGCAGACTCAAAGGCAGCACGCTTTTCATCAACGCGTCCATGATAGTGTTCTTCACGTAGTTCATGCCGATCATGGCTAGTCTGTCGTGTTCAGGGCGGCCGAGCAGACGGGACGAAAAGGCGGAACCCAGATACCCACTTTGGTTGCATTGTCTGATACTGTCGACAAGTTTTCGGATCGCCTCAGCGTAGAGATCACACAACTCAGTTATCGACGACATGGGATACACTTTCGCTTTGCACACGTGCACACATGCTACACGACTTCCGAACCAAGTTAGAAGAGATTACCTGGGCAGTCGACGCTTCAAAACCGCGAAGTATCGAGGCCTCAAGACCTCGTGACCTGTGGCGATTTCCAGCGCCGTACCGGGCGACTCCAGTGCTGACCAGCTCGGAGGAGATCGAAGTGGATGCCTTTTTTAATCCTACACGAGAAAATTACTTCCAGTACCGGTTCTCAAGGGTCAGTTTCGGACTGTGAAGATAAGGGTCACGAAATTTCTCTAGGATTTGTTTAGTTTGTCAAAATAAGATAAAAATTAATTCTCCATCTGGATCTTCACCTCTGCAGATAAATTTTTCGTCAAAATTTTTAAATCGTCGCAGCAGCTCTTTGTTCCGTCCTTGCATTTGCACTCGAAGGCAACAGCATCCTGAATCGGCACCAACTTGCTCTTGCTGTCGCTTTTGCTGTCGCTTTTACTGTCGCTTTTGCTCAAGCGAGCCAGGACAGTAACACAGAGGATGGCGCTGATGACTCTCATAGTTTAATGGGATGGAATTTACACCGAGTAGTGGCTGTGGGGTCGTATTAAAATTGCGAGACCCTTCTGAATGCACACTTCAAAGATTCGGATTGGCTAACTACATTGAAATATCTTCTAAGCCTTAGCAGACCGCCGTCGGTGTCGCCTAGGCTTGTTTTCAGGCACAGTGCTGACAACTGCATCAGCTAACGGGCTCGGACCGAAGGGCTTGGCCTCGTCAAGTACCTCCACATCTAAACTCACTTTCTTGGCTGTAGGCCTGAACACGACGAAGGGGTCCTCTCGCCGATCGCCACAGTTGGGAGAATCGTCTGACGTTCGTCGAACGCGTACTCGAGTCGGTTTTCTGGGACTGATGTCGCCGGGACACGACTTCCGTCTCAAGCGCCTTATCTGCTCCTCCTCCTTGGCTTTGATTCGGTACTTAGGGTGGTCCTTATCCTCCACAGATATTGGCGGCGCGTCCATCTGAGATTTAATGATGGCCAATATAAGCTTGCCCATTAGCGATTTTTCTACTTCTTTCGGTAGATCCAGAATATAATCGGGGATCCCCTTGCCCAGCAGGAACTTACAAATGTGGTCAGCAAAGTGGTTACAGTTCCAGGTGGTGAGATCGTAGCTGTCGGATTGAAAAAGCTTGTCAATACTAACAAGGTACTTTTCAAGTTCAGATTTCGATATCTCTGTGAATCCCAGAAAATGTACAGTGTAGAGTGACATGTCGTAGGTCTCGTCCACAGCCCTGGGCCTCATCTTGATGATTCCACCCCCAAAGAAGTACTCATAGCCATAAATCATTACACCGGTGTGCCATATGCCGTTCAAACGACGACCCAACACGATAGGTGACCAGGTCCGACACGCTCCATTGCTTAAATCAAACACACGGATCTCTACGGGAGCTCTCGTCATTGATGATGAATTTTATTGTTTTTAAGCAAGTACATGTATTAAAAGTCTCTCCCCCGAATACGTCTCGCCAGTCTAATATCCTTAGGTTGCAGGGTGACACGCTTGGCATGGATAGCACACAGCATTCCATCTTCGAACAAGCTTACAAGGTAGGCTTCCGCTGCAGTTTGAAGGGCAAGCAGCGCCTCCACATTATACCTAAAGGGTTCATCATGCTTCCAATAAACCGCTGTGATCTCTCTTACCACCCTGGCGAAGGGGAGTCTCGGTATCAGGAGGTCGGTGGTGTTCTGGTACTGGCGAATCTCTCGGAGGGCTTTAGTGCCTGGTCGGTACCTTCTTTTTTTCGGCGCCGGACTCTTCTGAGGCGCAGTTCCACTTCTTGATGATGGCTTTATGTCGTAGCGGGGCATTGGTCAAATTAATCTCCGGCAGAATTACTCAATTGCCCACTTGCCCACCATGGATCGTCCACAGATATTGAGAAACAGGCCTCGTCTGTCTCTTGGCGCCAAAGAGCTGTATCCTCGAATTTTTTCTGCTTTCGCCGGATTTTAGAATGAATCGTCTGTGGAACCTTAGCACCAGCCAACGAAATCTGCTTGCAATGGAGGCCTAGCGGGGCATCTGAGTCGTAGCACGCAGCCATGGATTCGGCCAGCGATTTCCTCTTCTCTTCACACCGAAACGTGTCTTCGCTGACGATTACGCTCCGCATTGGCCCGTAAAGCGTGTCGTTCACAAGTGGAAGTCCGAGGCTGGCCATCTGCGCCCGTATCTGATGTGAGCGGCCAGTAGCCAGATGGACGCCCAACTCTGCTCTGTGGTGTCCAACTCTACGAACTCCAGTAATAATTGTAGTGCAAGCCTTCCAGCCCCCTGACCTAACACCGCTGGCTTTCGCCAGGTCATCATGGTCGTCACGGTCGTCAAGGGCGATCAAGCGGGGGGATTCACGGTTCAGCACGCTAAGCTGACTGATTCGGGAGTGGAGACTGATTTCCCCAGTGGAGACGTCGCGTTCTAGACGCCCTAGTTGCTCGGCGTTACTTGCATCTACGTCAACGAGACAGAGGTACACCTTCTGAAGCCTGCCGCTCCACCGCTGGAACACGGCTCCACACCGTGCTTCCGTGCCTAAGAATACACAACCGGACGTCCAGGTGTCCAGCCGATGCAGCGAGTACATCTGCTGGCCACATGCTCGTTCAACGAGCTTGTGCAAGCAGTGCTGTATGTTCGACACATGCGGCCCGCAAGGGACGCCTGGAGGCTTATTAACAGCGACGATGCCCATCGCCACATCCTGGACGTTCCAAACCAGCGACTCGTCGCACGCCGAAAACATCTTCGGGGTTGTATGCACTCTAATGCGAGTCAGTCCATCCAATGGCCTGTCCTTCAACAGCCGCGTCCATTTTTTGCCAGGTCTCGTAGCGTCATAGTCCTCGGCCGACAACGATGTCACGTGGATAGCGCCAACCCACAGCAGATGGTCCACATTGGCGCCGATGCAGGCCCCGACCACATTGGATACAGAACCTTCCGCGTTGTCTGCGAGTTGGATAAGCTTTACCCCTTCCCAGCACTGACCGAACTCTGATATGTACGTAAAAATGCTGTGAGCGTCAATCGTAGGCTAATCTGCTGATTTCTGACGCAGCTTGGCTCGTCGCACTGATGACTTCATGTCGAGCAGGCATTGTACACGCTTCGTAACACAAGATGTTCTGCCGACACACTTCCACTATTTATGCGTGCTGTGTCGTTCTCAATTTTTTATTGTGAGAACTGCTTCAAGCAATATATGGTTTAATATTTTTCAATTCAGAGAGCTGACGCACGACTTTTTAAAGAGGCATTCATTTATGTAGTCATTTTCTGTCCGATTTCACGGTTTTCGTACCAATGCCCCCACCCCACAACAGGCAGACGACAGGCCACATTTAACCATATTACTATGGACCTCCTACCTGTGCCTGTGTCTGCTGGTGAGCAGGGACGAGAGAGACATGTCACTAGAGCCTCCTCCAGTTCCATGCTCCTCCACAGCATTAGGGCACAAGCCGTGGACACTGTACAGCTGGAAGTGAAGCAGACGGCGCGACTGACTTTGGGAGAATGTCCTGCTGGGGTTGCTTTGGAGTATTTTCACTCCTGCCAGGACGAGCTTCATCAAGTTTGGGTGAAGAGCACCGCCTTGGAAGAAGCCTCAACGGCCGCTTCAAGTCCCAAGGCTTCTGACGAGTCCCCTCTGTCACAGACTATGAGGGCTCTGTCGTCGACTCCACTGGGCGAAGGTGCCTCTCGGGTGATCGGGCAATACCAGTCTCCTCCAAAGGTCTTGCGTCTGCGGAGCGTCGCGACTGTGGGTGAGCCTGCCAAGTTTGAAGTCATGTTCTCCGAGGAGGTCAGCTGCCAAAACGTTGAGACAGTCGAGAAGGTACTAACTCAGGAGTCCTCCTCGCTATTCGATCAGCTGCTTGACACATTTGCATTGCAAGCCTTCCGTGTGCAAGGTGATTCCAAGTTCATCCTCCAGTACTACTGTGCGGAAGAAACTATTCTGTCAGAGTTCAAGAAGAGTCACAAGTGGCGTCTGTGGAGGACGCAACTTAGCGCTGCGTCGGGTAGTGGATGCACCCTACGGCCCTTTCACCGCTCGTCTTTAACAATGAAAGACGAGAAGGCTGAGCCCGTGAAACTTCCACGAAAAACTTCTGTCTGCCCTGTGGAGTGTGCGAAGGCATTGGAGACGTACATCGCCTCCAAGAAGTCGCTGACACAGCACTTCAAGCAGACCTCTCTAAAGGGACTCGCCGGACTCAGCGATCAACTGGGTCTGATTGAGAAGAACGGAAAATGGACTGTGCGAGAATGGCTACCCAACGCTGATGCCGTCACGATTCGCGGAGACTTCAATGGCTGGCAGGCCCCCGGAGTTTCGTTAGAGAAGGAAGAGGTCGGTATGTTTGGTGGAATGGGGTATTGGTTTGCCGATCTAGGTTCTCAGATAAAGGAAGGAGAAGAGGTGAAGCTGATCGTTACGTCCGGAGAACACACTGAGGATCGACTGTTGCCTACTTCGCGAACAGTCCGACGTCAAGAGGAGAACAAAATAACCAACTGCGTCGCGGTTACGTCCTCGTTCTCCTTCAAACATGCGAAGCCCCAGGCTCCGACGAAGCCTTATCTCTATGAGGCTCATATCGGTTCTTCCCATTGGAACTGCCAGGTTGGAACGTACCAAGATTTCACCAGGCACGTCCTGCCTCGTGTCAAACGTAATGGGTACAACGGTCTCGTCCTTATGGGCATTCAGGAACACAACGTCTACTCGAGCTTTGGGTGGCACGTTACCTCTCCATATGCTCACTGCTCCACTTTTGGATCGGCTGACGATTTGCGAGAGTTGGTTGACACGGCGCATATGATGGGTGTAGCAGTTTATATTTCCGTCTTGCTGAGTCACCACTCCCCGGATCCTGAGGGTCTGTCTGGTGCGGATCCCGGCTACTTCCGGTCCGGTGCAGCAGGTCATCACGCGGCATGGGACGCTAGAATCTACAACTACGAGAGCCCTGAGGTGCAGTTGTATCTCTTGGCGCAGCTCGACTCTTTTGCCCGTTCCCTTAACATAGATGGATTCCGGTTCGAGGCCGTCCAATCCATGCTGTACAATCATCATTACATCGGGTACAATTTTGGTGCAGACTTCTCGCAGCTCGAGAACCAGCTGGATACTCAAGCAGTCCAAATGCTGCAGCTGGCCTCCGATCTGACACACGAGTTGGGCTTAACTGCTTACGCCCACGATGAAAGCTGCAGTCTTCTCTGCACGACGCCTACATCAAAGGGCGGCATCGGCTTTGATGGCGTTGTCAGTGGTCGCTGTGCTTCTGCCATTCGCAATTTCCTCGGCGCGTGTCGCGATGAGCAGTTCTCTGTTACTAACCTGTTCGATCAGCTCTCTGCAGCCTCGGGACCGTCTCATATCAACCAACTGGAGGGGTGGGACCAGCTTCTCCGGGCCAAGCGTCCTCTAAAGGTTGCCTTCTTCTCGTGGGAGTCGCTCCACACGCATGCTGTTGGTGGCGTTGCGCCTCATGTGACGGAGCTGGCGGCGGGACTCGCACGCTTAGGCCATGAGGTCCATGTATTTACCCGCGCTACCACTGAAGTTGCCGCCCATCACGTTCATTTCGGCGTGCACTACCATGAGTGCCCATTCGATCTGACGCCTGACTTCGTGCTTGAGGTCACCCATATGTGTCAGTCTCTCACTGGGCACATGTTCAAGTCTGAGGAGTTCATGAATGACCATTTTGCGGTCTGCCATGCTCATGACTGGCTGGCTGCGCAATGCCTCAACAGCAGCGTCCCTGCAGGCCGGAAGTCCATCTTAACCATGCACTCTACTGAATTTGGGCGTTGTGGAAATAACACCTATGCTGGTCAAAGCGCTAGGATCCGCGACATCGAGCGGCGGGGATGCAGCACGTCAGACATGACCATCTGCGTCTCTGGCGTTCTGGCTGACGAGGTGAAGCACTTCTACTCTTCTCCCTCGGAGAAGATACGGGTCATCTACAATGGAATTGAGGCTCACAACTTCGATGGCTTCGTCGATGGGGCGCCGATCAAGGCGACCATCGGAGTTGGTGCTATGGAACCTATGTTCCTGTTCGTGGGTAGATTGGCCACACAGAAGGGCCCCGATATCCTCGTCGAAGCCATCCCACACATCCTAAAATTCCGCGGTGATGCAAAGTTTGTGATCGTTGGAGATGGCTACATGAAGGCCGAGCTGGTGCAGCGCGTGGCAGAATTGGGCGTGGCGGGTGCCGTGAGGTTCTTAGGCAGCAAGGGAGGGAATGAGCTCCGAAACCTCTTTAAGGTGTGTGACGCTGTCGTGGTTCCGAGCCGGAATGAACCATTTGGAATCGTAGTTCTCGAAGCTTGGGCGTCCTACAAGCCAGTCATCGCCACAACATCCGGAGGGCCAAGAGATTTCGTTACTCCTCATGTGGACGGATACCTTGTCGAGCCCAATCCTTCTTCGGTTAGCTGGGGATGCTGTGAGCTCTTGAAGAACTTCGACCATGCGAAATGGATGGGTGAAATGGGAAGGGCAAAGGCTGACACCTTTTCCTGGGATACTATCGCTCGTCAAACACGGGACGTCTACAACGAGCTGCTTAACCGCTCTGATGCCCCCTACGGTGTAGCTGCTTTAAGCGCGAAGCACGACGAGTCCTCACTGTCTAGTAGACTGATGGGGCACTACATGCACGACCATATGACAGTCTTCGACGATAACGAAGAGGTAGCTCGGTGAGGTAACGGGAATTTCAACACACAGTGGCGTGGCGTTAATCAAGCTTCTGAAGCTTCTGACGGTAACGGTGTCTGAGGGAGGCTACATGAACTTCATGGGTGGGGAATTCGGTCATCCCGACCAAATCGACCTTCCCCGACCCGGAAACAATTTCAGCCTGTACTATGCGCGCCGCCGATGGGATTTGGCAGACGATGAGAACCTAAAGTTTAAGCACTTAGACTTTTTCGACGCTGCCTGCATGCAGGTGGCGTGCGAAACCGGTGTTTCCAACGCAACTCGCTGCAAAAAGCACCAGCATATATCTGACGAGTGGAAGACGCTGGCCTTCCAGAAGGGCGACTCGGTTGTCGCGATGAACTTCCATCCCAGCGATGAGCGCGAGATCAGCCTCAGATTGGAGAACACGCCAGCATTCACCACCTACCATTGCGTAATTGATTCGGAGCAGTATCGGTTTGGCGGGCGTGGTTCGGATGCCGGCTCCGTTGTCACTGCTGAAGTTGACGATATGCACGAGTCGCTGTTGACTGTCAGTATCAAGCCTCGCCAAGCACTTGTGTTCAACCAGCAGTCGACGACGGCTCCTGTGCTGGACATCGTCGATGCGAATGTTTTCGTACATAGCTTGATTCTGTAGCTTTGCAAATAATTCAATCCAACATCTGCCGTGTTTTTCTTTTCGTCAGGGATTCGATCCGCGTTTCGAGAGAGGGTCCCACAGGGCGTGATAGGAGTTGTCGGTGACGTGGCATGTCAGTTTCCGGCTCCGCTAGTGCGTCCTCTGACCGCAAAGAGAGGCACCTGAGGACAGCAGCATCACGGATACCAGTTCGGTACATGTCCGCGTAGACACGGGACCATTTTTCTGTGTTCTCCTTCTCGATTATTCCTTCAAAGAAGCAGTTCCAAAGAACCAAGCCAGACTCGTCTGCCATTTCGTAGACTGGCTTCTGCGGCATCCTCTCCACGTCTAAGAGTTGCCCGATCACCGAGGGTTCCTCGTCACCGCGTCCAACCATGAATAGCACCGACATCATGCACCGGATCTGATGCCATAAGTAGCTCAGGCCCGTGATAGTCACAACCGCTGTCGACCCTTCCTCCTCGACCGTGATGGAAATTACCCGTCTCCGGAAGTGTCTGACTTGCTCCACGTCCATTTTGCAGAAGTTTCGAAAATCGTGCTCCCCGATGAAGAACGCTGCTGCCACGCGCATCCTTGCCAAGTCCATGCCTGCGGGCACGAAAAAGTACTTGTACACTCTGAACAAACAGGAGAACCGGGCGTCGAAGTACCCCGGCACCGGCATGGCGCTCAAAATGCGCACGCTTCGCGGCAGCTTGGCGTTCAGCATCTTGACATAATCATACTCCTCGTCGTTTGTCCGGAGTCTGAGGTCCAGGGCGACGTAGTTGCCGGCAGCGTGAACTCCTTTGTCTGTTCGGCCGCAGCGGGAGTAGTTGCATTCGCCTCGGCCTTCGATCAGCTGAAGCTCCAGAAGCGCGCTGAATATGTCACGTTCAACAGTTGGCAACGGCTCTGAATTTGCAGGTGCTGGTTGCCACGCAAATCCGTAATGCTGACTGCCGATGTACGCCACCTTCAGCAAGAAGCGGCTGGTTGGGGTGCATCGCCAGTCAAAGGTCTTCACTTTCTTGCGTGATTTAGCCATTATGCAGATTGCCAACTTTTATGGGTCCTTGTTTGAGGTTAGGCGAGGGTCGGGTTAGATTCGCTGACGGCTCATCGAGAGACCTGTGGGAGTTTCTGAGAGAATCCAGACAAGTGGAGGTCCCGACGTCCGCTTCCCCCTCACTACTTATTGTCGTACCAGTGATCCTGGTGATGTGTGCGATTTTTTTATTGCTTCGGAGGCGTTGTGCGCCTAGAAGCCGTCCTTTGGAATCGTCGCCAAAGTGGGGATTCTCTCCGTACGCAATGTCTGGCGACCCCTTTCTCAGCCCTCGGACACAGGCCGCAAGTTCACATGAGTTTTCCTTGGGGCCCCGCAACGCTTGAGACTTCTCTCCCTCTGCTGGCAACGGTATCCTTTTCGTCGCCGCTTCCTCCGCAACGATGAGACTGCACCACGCACAATTAAGTTCCATCACTCATCAGATATCACGGTGTTCCAAAACACCTTAAGAGAAAGTTCCATCACTTTTGAATCCTGCAACTTGACACTCCTAGCGCTTTCTTAGCTTCTGCCACAGCATGGCACAGTTGCACGGTTGATTGCCCGCGAGCAAGTATCGCTGCTGCCCAGTACAGCAACGGCATAATAATCATTAGTATCCTAGCAGATGCCTTGACGCATCGAACAGGCAGGCTGGAATGACTCCGTCCCCAACCCAAATCTGAACGGTGGTTCTGTTCTCAGCAGCACCTTAGATTTTCCGAAAAGCGAGACACCAGGGTGATAGGTTCCCTGAGTCAATCCCTCCACAGCGGCGCATAGAACACCGTTGACCGCGAAATCCATTCGGGAGGGATGGCGGTGACGGACGGCCTTGGGAGGTCTGTCCGGATCCCCGACGGTTCCGTTTGCGGCGAATGGCGCCCGAGCTAAGTCCAAAGAGGGGTCCTTCTCGATGAAATCGGGGCAGGGTAGCTGCAAAAATACGCCGACGGTAGTACCTGGCACCAGCTCCGCTTCTACATCTCGATGCTTGGCCTTGTGGAAAACCTTACGTGACTGGAGTGCATAGCCTGTGTACAATCCCCGTGCTGCCCACTGAAGTCATTGTACCCCAGGGGCATGTCGTACCTGCAGTACCTTATTGCAGCGCCGACTCTTAGAGCAGTCTCAGCAGGCGCCTCGATAACGTCGACTTCCCAATACCAGCGACCGTAATGTGTGGAGTGAGTGCAGAGAACGGTAGCCCAACCTTGGAACCCCTGCGCAACGGTCCGGTTTTCGTACAGCGAGATCTGACGGCAGTCGCGGAAAACAACAGAGAAACAGGCATCAGGTCTGTCATCGTCGACGTCCTCAATCAACATAAGTTTTGGTTATTTTCTGTGGTTCCGTAGGTATCGTTCCCAGATTGCAACGCACACTAATCGAAAAGAGAGAATCCCATGTCATCATCAGACTCTTCTTCCTCTTCAGGTTCCTCTTCGACAACAGCCGCGGCCGTGGTAGTAGCAGGTCCAGCAACCACGAAAGCATCGGGGTTCTCGACGAACTCCTTCAACTTCTGCATCTCTGGGAAGCAGTAGTCGATGTCCAGGCACAGCGCAGCCATCATCTTGAAGGCCTCGATCAGGCTGTGGGGCACGGAGGCCTTGGTAGGATGACCAATTGCGCGTGAGAATGCCGCGACCTTCGTCACGCCAGTCATGAACTTCTCAACAACATCATCATCCGTCAGATCGAGGACCTTGGCAGAATAAGTCTGACCCTGGTCGTAGACCGTTCGGACCTGTAGTCCATAGCTGAAGGGTCGGATGTTCAGCTTCTGAAGCAACACTGCTTGCGAGGCAGTCACCTTCTCGCCTTCCTTGATGAACTGAATGGTGTTGAGCAGCTCAATCTGGGACTTGAGAATCTTAGTCGCGATTCCGAGGGCCTGGAAGAAGTTGGTCTGGGACGGGTCCAGTCCGGTGGGACCTTCAGGGATGCTCACAGAGCAAGGCGCGAACACACCCTGTCGGGCAGGCGCCGGCACCTTATGCTCCATGATGATGTCCTTGACGTCGTTGAGAGACGTATGGCAGAACACAAGTCCGACGTTGAGCTTCATAAGGTCGATGAGCCCCTGCACCTCAGGAGTCTCAGTGAGCATTTGTCGCAGGACAGTACGAATCATGGTGTTCTTTCCCATCACAATTGTAGCCTTGCCTCTGAGGGCGAACCGGATGTTGGCAAACTGCCGAGAACCGACGTGATCAGCCTCTACCACCAGGATTTGGGGGTAATTTCGGACCAAGTCCTGCAATCTCTTGCCATAGGCGAGCTTCTTGTCGTTAACAACCATTGGGAATCAGATACGGGAGAAAGGACGTTTATCGGCCAATCGATTTAACCACTGCCTAGAACAAATCGCACATTTTGAGGGTAGACGTTCTGTCTCGATATGTATGAGACATGGGTTAATGCTAACACAGGGGGATAAGCTATCTGGGTACCAAAAAAAAGATGTATCAGAACATGACATGTGCAAAAGACATAACGATAGATGCCACAGAACATTGTAACACACAACACGAAAACATGGGACTCGGGTTACAACACCAGCTCTTGATCAGTAATTACACCTAGGTTGTCAAGTTGATCTCGATGACATCCCACAACATAAAGCCTGCATTCGCTCGGCCGGACCCCAATCGATACACACGATCCACGCCTTCGGGCCTATCAAACTGCCCATGCAACGAGCTCGCCTGTACGAAAATGCCCCGAGGCTTGTCGTCGGCTTTGCCTCGGGGGGCTAAGCAGCCTCCAGCTGGGGTTGCCGGAATGAACCACCACACGTTGGTTACGTCCTGTACCACCTTCAGGTTCTCGACGCCACCTAACACGAATATAGCTTGGGAACCCATGTACCGGAGCTCCATAGGTCGAAGATTCTGCAGATATGGCGACGGGTCCAGTGACACGCCATCGTGGAACGCCTTCGCGAGCATATGAAGCACGAGATTCTCCGCGATAAGCGTGTCAGTCTTCAGAGCGAACATCTTCATGCCAGACTGGGGGGACCGGTCCCACGCTGAATTCTTCGCCCTGCTTCGGATTCTAACCAGCTGAGCGAGGTTTAGACTGTTGAGACTGGAGGCGATGTTTGCCAGATGGAGGTTCGAAAGGGCCTTCAGCTCCATAGTGCCTCTGATCAGCCCATCGAACATCTTCTTCGCGTCACCCACCCTGTACGATCCATTTGCCCTCTTCTCCCAAACACTCAGAAGCTCTGGCTGGTCGTCAAACTCTATGCTTATCTTCGGGATTCCTCCAGCGATCAGTAGCCCTTCGCTGGCTTTGAACTGCTCCACGACGCCCTTTGGGAGGCGGCCGAGTTTCTTGTTCTTGGGTGACGGTTGGGAGAGTTTGTTGGGAGCTTCCTCCTTCTTCAGTACGGGTATTGCTTTGTCGTCGTCAGCAATCACTGTAGGGACGTCACCGACTTCCGTTGTGGGCGTAGAGGCGGTCTCCTCCACTTTCTCTTCCGGTTTCTCCTTCGCTTCCTCTTCTGGTTTCTCCTTCGCTTCCTCTTCCGGTTTCTCCTTCGCTTCCTCTTCCGGTTTCTCCTTCGGTTTCTCTTCCGGTTTCTCCTTCGCTTCCTCTTCCGGTTGCTCCTTCGCTTCCTCTGCCGGTTGCTCCTTCACTTCCTCTTCCGGTTGCTCCTTCGCTTCCTCAGGCACCATGGGATCCTCCACAACAGGTTCGGCCGTCGTAACCTCCAGTTCTTCTGCCTGCTCAGGGGCCATCTCGGCCTCCTCAGCTTCCTCAACGTGCTCGGAAGCCTCGTAAGATTCTAGTGGATAGTAGTAACCGTCTTCTCCGAGGTAGTACCCCTCAGGCACCTCCCAATCACTTGGATCATAATCCCAAGTGGGAACGTCGCCAGAGGTGAGAGCTGCCTGACATTCGTCGTCCATGTAGTAGTACAGGTCTTCCTCCTCATTGTAAATGTAGAAGAGATCGCATTCAGGATCAAAGTAAACCGGATGCTCGTAATAGATGTAAGTCTCCTTGTAGGGATCCCAATACAGGGTATACCCTCCCTCAGGAACCTCCTCATCACCCTCGCCTACCGTGTCCTCACCCTCGTAGCAATAATACTGCTGTGTCTCTTCATCCCAACAGTAGTAGTAGCCGTCATCTCCCCAGAAACCAGCTTCTTCGGAGGCGTCTGCTTCGTCTCTGTCTGTATCAGGACCAGCGGTGGTCGGGGACTGCATTCCAAGCACCTCCTCGCCTTTGGACAGGATGGCCGCCTTGAGGGAACTGTTCTTAAAACTCCTCGCAACCTCGACCAGCGTTTCAGAGCTCTCATGTGCCTCTGCCTTTAAAACATGCCAATCCGACGCCAGCTCCGCCATTCCTACAGCCTTCGACATGTTCTCATGCTCTGCAAGGCAGTAGATTACCGAGTTCTCCGGCCGCTCCGTCACCGCAGCCAATGATGGGTACTGAAAATAAACTCCCCGAGTTTCCTCCGAGTCAACTGCATCATTGACGAGAAACATAAACCATTGGCTGTCGACGGGCTCGAACTGAAACGGATGATTCGTTTTGCGCAAAAAGGCCAACGCGCCGAGATGCAGGATCAGCTTGCGGCCTATGAACTTTTTCTCAGTTATGTGAAACCCCACGTCCATCTTCTGTGCCTCGCTGTGAGCGAGGGTTCGTGTGGTTAGCCACTGAATCAGCCGAATGCCGATACATTCTTCGACTTTACCACCGAAATTACGTACGGTATCGGAGGGCGTCTTTCGCCAATCGGTGTATCCAACTGAGACTGCTCTGATTTGTAACAGTTGTGGAAGATTCAGGTACTGCACAAAGCCAACGGCTGCGGTAGTTGAGGACCCTGCCTGATTCTTGAGGTCAGCGCCACCAATCAACCGTTTGAAGAAAGTCTTATTCTGCAACCCGACCATAAGAGAGCCGTTGGGTCGTCTTGCCCAAACATCTAGCTTGCCAAGCATGCCTTCGCTGTGCATGACGTGCCCGAACAACTCATCGAGACCCTCCCTACAAAGATGCGGTTCGGTTGCACGGAAGTAGTCCGCGACCATGTGGTGGTAGCCTGCCATAGTTAAAATCTAAGCAATTATGAGTCAGAATGGGCAGCGCCCCCACATGAGGCGCAGGAGCAACTCGACAACCTCCAGCGTGGCACTTGACCACCTTCATTGGGATGACTCAGGCGATATTGGGCATTAGATTCGGTGTGTATGGTCGCCGTTAGAAGTAAGGGTCCCCCAATGCTCGGATATCCGAAGCACACTCTCTCTGAGATCCATCATTCTATGTATCTACACGGGTTCCGCGGACCACGATTCCAATTCGAAACGCAGCATCTTAGGAGTCAAGGCCGCACCATCTCACGAATGTCGTCTTTTGAAGAGTCGAGCTTCTCCTTCGCTGCTAGTCGACAGCTGATAACTGAGGAAGCGGAGGGAATTATGAGACGCCAGATTCCAAGGAACGTGACACGACTGCCTCCGACTCAGTCATGGGATCCAGGTTTCAGCATTTTGAACTTCCTACGGAAGGAGGTGGACAGAGAGAAGTATGAACAGGAACGAGTGAACCTGGTCATGTCTCATCTGTCAGGAGCTGTGACTGACTTTCCTCATGGCGTGTCACGTAAGGTGTCGCGAACCCTGCGAAAAGCGAGCGAGATACTACATGAAGATCCAGAGGAGACTACAGAAGAGTCAGATTTACTGCCTCGTAAGTTTGAAACTTCGGATTCTGAATTGATTCCGACGAAAAAGAAATTGAAGCTGTACAAGAAACGGAATCGGACGCACCAAACTGTGCATCCTCCAAAGCCACCGCCGGCTCCGTTGAAGCGGAAAACTACCATTCCAATCTCTCCTCGACTCAACACCCGGATACGTTTTGAACGGCGACAAGCGTTGTCATTGCATCAGAAGGAAGGTGAGGACACCAGCGCGGCCCCAGAGAGCAGCGACTCTCCTCTGTTGTTGCCACGGGCTGCATCAGCCTTTGCCGTCGAGGAATCCCACACACCAGAGGAGACACAAATACTAGAGGAACCCCGAAGAGTGATTACGCTTCCTCCACTGTCACTTCCACCTCGAACCACCGAGATTTCGCCAAAGAAGGTCCGGTTCAGTCAAGGCGTTGAGATCATCCCTCGACTCCGAACCCCATCAGACACGTCAAGGGTACGAATCGTTAACGACGCCTTCATGAGGCCTGTTACGCTGCTGGAGGGGCGTTTGGGGCCCTTCCCACGTGTATCTGACGACCGCTGGGCCACGATGGAATTGGACGCAGATCTACGGAGTGGGGTTGATCGAATCATGTCGCTGCCGACCTCAAGGTTCAGGAAGCAGGCGAAGGGCGTGGACTTGTGACTTCTTAAAGTGACTCACATGGGATTCTCGGCGTCGTGTAGCCTCCATAGCGCGGCGCTCAGGTCTCCATCATGCAGGCATTCTGCGGTTATTGCTGCGAAAGCGAACAGTCTACAGGCGAGAAAAGCAATCAGCAGTTGCCGGAGCACTCGGACGTTGAGGCTGTCAATGTCACAACAGCACGGTACTCCTTCCAATGGGTTCGTCAACCCCTGTGCCAACCATTGTCTGTTCGCCGTTTGGTTGGCCGCCCGCGGAGAGGGAAATGCACTCCACATCTGTGAGGCCCACTTAAACCTTATGTGGGGTCTTGCTAGAAGGTTCTTTAGATCAGTCCAGACACTAGCTTCGGTCCTCACAAGTCGAAGCCAGCTGGTGAGGTCCAGTTTCAGGACAGCCACCAGGTATACCAGCTCCAACCACCGCCCCGTTGTAAGCCGATCGACAATCAGATCGAAAAGCACCTTTTCAAATTGGTAGACAACCAACTGGCTCTTGCGAGGTGAGTCTTCCCAGCAGGATGGAGTCGTTAAAGACATTAAACTTCTGATAGCTGAACTCCGGTTTTGGACTAGGAACTCTCTCACGTCCAGAGTTCCAGTTGCGTCTCGTTTCGCGTCTACTACATTTTCTAGGAGGCTTGGCCGGTAGAGCTTACCTTCCGTATAGGAAGTGTAGAAGGGAATCGAGGGGAACAACATCCGGAAGAAGCCTGTGACTTGCGCGATGCTATGCGAATCGAAGAGGCTGACGCCGGCGACACATGAGCGTATAACTAGATCGCTCGAGGCCATATCAGTGGGCGTATGGCGCATTCGATCTAGGGCTGCAGCTCGCAAAATCAGAGGCGTTGCGAAAAAGCGTCTGACCTGAAATGTTGAAGCCGACGAAACCTACGTCTAGGGGTCCCGTGAGCTGCTGTAGGATGACAAGGATCATCGCGCTCCCGCTGAGATTATTATCCCTCCAGGAATGCCAGAAAAGCTCTACGGGGTGCACGCCAGCCATAGTGTAGCAGAAGTAGGCCGACACAGTCGGTTCTACAAGCCGAACAACCTTGGTGAGTATATTGCCAACAAAGGAGATGGGCATGCTTTTTAGGAAGGATAGGAGTAGGTGGAGGGTCTTGAACGACGGTTTAGTCCGAACAGCATGGAGTAATATGGGCACCTCACCCCACATTGCAATGTAGTCATCGGCATCAGTTCGCCGGTCAGTAGAGAAGCCTTGAACGATAGTTTCTTTTTCAATTTCTTGACCCGAATCTCGTAAGTCCTTGATGGATTCGCGGAAGCCGTCCACCCCTTTTTCCACGGCCAGTTGCAGAGTCTTTTCCAGAATCGTCTCCATCGGCGCTCCTTTAGAGCACAGGTCGCGTAAAATCAGCATCAGAACGACAGAACTGACTGAGGTATGCGGCTCAAGGTGCACCCCATCTGGCAAAGGTACCACCGTATCCAGCCAGGCCAAGATAAACCGGGAGCACAGTACCCGTGTTACCCCTAAAGGTTGATAGATCGAGACGTTCGACAAGCGTTCCTGGTTGGAAATGCAGGCAACGTACACGCCACAGCTCGCGGATAACCGTACCACGGAGTCGGGCTGGTCAGAAAGTAGGCACTGGCGGTAGACGTAGCGGTTGCGGTTGTTGGAGAGTCGGTGACATGAGACCGTCAACAGGTACAGCCCCTCCTCAGTTTCTATTATGACGTGCCGACCACGGGTGAAGCGTAGAGTGTGAGTCCCGTTGCGGATCTCGAATGATAGCTCCTCCGTATCGACAAAACTGCGATTCAACTTGCCTTCCTGGTTGGCCGCCGCCTCCCCAAAAACCGTAAGCCTGGGATCCGCCTCACAGAAGTACTTTGAAGGGGTCCAGTCGCCTGAAAGGTCATCGGTTCTGGACGTCGATGGCTTGCTCCCGTCGCTGCGATTCTCCGCAACGTCAAGGTTGAGGGACAGGAAAGAACTTGCCGTACGCATTACACCCGGTGACGCCTCGCTCACAGGCAGGTCGTCAGAGAAGGGCTCCACATCGAAAAAGGTGAGGAAGTTGGGAGCCGGGATGAACCGTGAAAGTTGAACATCTTGATCCGACCAGAACCGTAGAACGCACGGCTTGAAAAACACGTCAGACTCTCTGACGTTTGTGGAGTCCGAGTCGGTGGAGAGGTGCAGGAAGGTGACGTGTCCCGAGTGGTGGCGTACCATGATGTGGGCGTAGCTCCCAATAAACCTCATCTCTGTTGGATGGGTCGCCCAATGCAGCAGCGACAAATCTACAGCTACGAAGACGTTATTCTCCACAAGGACTCCGCTACGAAAGACGATTTTGAAAATCGAGAGCATAAAAGCAGAATCGTAGATGGCGAAGAAAATTACCACCACCGGAGCGGAGTTCCGTTTTCGACTGGTGTTCACCATTGAGCTGCCCCTAATCCAGGCATCCTTGATCGGGCTAAAGCTGAGGAAGAGAATGGGCCTGTGCAGGAGGCCGTCGATATGCGAGATGGGAGGAGAAGCCACACGTTTAACGTCGCTGAAGAAGACAGAGTAAAGCCTTGGACAGTTAGCTTTGGCATCTTTCTTTAGCAAGTTCCGGTAGCCCCCAGCCTTCTTACGGGCGCCCAGACGAGGGTAATTGGGCTCGAACACCAGAGCGTTGGGTGAGCAGAGCCAACAGAGCGCCTCCTTTCCAGTTGAGCCGCAAACGGCACACTTCGCTGCTGTCCGGTGGCTGGCAGTCATCACGAACAGCTGGTCAGTCACCCATCCCATGGGTAGATCATGCATCACTCGTGGAGGCTGGTCCAGCATGTGCATCACCGCCCATTTATGCCGATGAAACGAGTAGAACCCAATGCCAGTGGGGCAAGCGGCAGCCAGATACGTCTCGTTGGGGCTCATGTGCAGCTGCGAGAGCGGTAGCCACATGGGGGGGTTAGCTCCGGCACGGGCCGGTAGCCATATTGACCGAGGGGTGACGAATTGCTTCTCTGCTTGGTCTAGGCGCCAAACTAGAATGCAAGAGACAGTCTGCTGTACGTGGTACGACAGGTCCCTTCGGTAGCCGTTCATATGCGCGCAAGCGTAAAAGTTGAGGACGCGGAGCTCCTCCGAGGCGGTCTCGGGAATGAACGCCACTCCCTGACTGGTCCACGAAGCCAGACGAACAACGCACCCAAGGCGGGACCGGCTATCCGATGGTCCCTCGTACACAAATCTTAGCCCCGTGCCAATGTTGATGATTTCCAGCAGCTCTTGGTCTCTTGTGACTACTGCCAGTTCAGAGTCGTCAGGGGAGAAAGGGCAAAATGAGAGAGACTTGACAGGCGATGTGTTGGAGGATTCTGTCCTTCGACGGATAGCATTAAAGACAACCTCCCCAGTTCGGTATGACAGGACATCACTGAAGTCTATGACATCAATGTGTCCGTCAGAGCTGGCCAGAACACACGCCAACCGATTATAGCTGATGGCCGCCTGAGTGACGTCATTTGCTAGGAAAAAGCCCATGGGCATGTCAGTTGGGATATCACGCTGTGTAAGCCCCTACCAAATCTCACATCGTCTCGCACTTTCAGGCCGCCGAAAACAACAGTGCCTGGAATGTCCCACGGGAATGTCATACACGCCCCATTCTTCAGGACAATGACAACCAGGGACCATACAAGCGATATGCAGACTTGGCTCACAGCGAGGTTGACGTTCCGGGAAGTCTTGGACGTGCCTGGAGGTCGTTCGACCTGACGTTTCACGTAGGAACACAAGTTTGACACTCGCATACCGCTAGACGTTCTCGGCCGTATTGGGTCGCCAAGGTTGTAGGTGGTCTCACTAAGGGGCACGCCGCCAATCAGGAGATCTGCTAGACGTGTGACGTTGGTTACTTGTGTCACGTCTTTCGGCTGGACAAAGATTAACAGAGGTCCGTCAGCAGAACCGAACATCTGTAAGGTCGAGGAAGCTGCGCAGCAGGATATCGGCAGCGGATACTGCAAAACCATCTCAAAATGGAGCGCCAACGGCCATGAATTCACCTTCAACTGGCAGTCTACCCAGGTCCCCAACGCTGTGTTGTCTGGAACCCATGGAGTCAATGGCTTCACTGGACTTGAGCTGGCGTCTCGGAATCCGAAAATTGAAGGCATGTAGGCAGCTAGCCCGCGACTAGCACTCTCTCCCTTGTTGGAGTCAAGCTTGTAGAAGCACACCATGTACCGGGAGGCTGTAGTGACGAACAGGCTGCCACTATCAGCCGTCCAGAATACATCCACGTTGTATCCGGCACTTTCAACAGATTCCACAGATCTCACGCTTCGAGCCAAAGGGACCCGGAGCTCACTGGTCGATATAATAACTAGGGCCTTCTGACTAAGCACCGCGAGGTACGAACCACACGGACTGATTCTCAAAGACGTAACTTCGTTGGTCTTGTCTGGGAAAGCGATTATCTCCTCAATCGCTGCAGCCTCTGCAAAGTGCCGTGTGACGCTTTCTGACCCGCAGAGAGGGAGAGAGAACGGCATCAAATCCGAAATAATAATGATCGCACGTTTGGTAGACAGCTACAGGACGTATTGGATAGTCGCTGTATTCCTCGCAGATGTGGGTCTCTCAGTGTTGGCGTTGTGGCGCACGCCTTTCACTGACGTTGACTGGACGTCTTACTCGCAGCAACTGGACCTCATCTGGGGGGGAGAACGGAACTATGCGGAAATCAGGGGCGATACAGGTCCGTTGGTGTATCCGGCAGGCCATGTACTCTTCTACTCTGTGCTGAGAGGAATGACGGGGGGGAACCTATTTCAGGCACAGGTCGTCTTTTGTGGACTGTACCTAATGCAGATGGCTATGGTTTTCTATCTGTACTTCGGCAAGGAGGTGAGCCTGTGGAGAGGCCACTTGTTCGAAGCAGCTCTCCTTGTTTGCAGTAGGAGGGTGCATTCTCTGTACTTTCTCCGGTGCTTCAATGACTGTGTAGCCATGACGCTTCTATATGCGTCTGTGTGCCTATTCTCGAGTTGCCGACGACGAGCAGGCAGTCTTTGCTTCGGATTTGCGCTTTCCGTCAAAATGAACATCTTGATGTGGGCTCCAGGGCTGCTGTTTCTGCCTCTCCTGGAGGAAGATCATCAGTGGCGACACCGCTTCAGAGTTTGGATAGAAACCGGGGTGATAATTCTGGGCGTTAACGTGATTCTCGCGTTGCCCTTCCTCCTGAGTCATCCGTGGGCTTTTCTCCAAGGGTCCTTTGATTTCGGACGCGTGTTTGAGCAGAGATGGAGCGTCAATCTTCAGTTTCTGCCAGAATCGCTCTTCCTTTCGAGGAAATTCCATGTAACACTTCTCGCCCTTCACGTGGCACTGCTCGCGACTATCCTCCCCCACATGTGGAAACGCATGACTACTCCTCAGTTTGGTGTGATCAAGCGTCAACGACTCATGATTAAGTATTTCTTTGTCATCAACTTCATCGGAGTCGCCTGCTTGCGTTCCTTCCACTACCAATTCTATGCCTGGTATGCTTCCACGATTCCTTACATCCTAACTCGGGCGTGCCGGGCTTCCAAGACCGTCACACTTGCAGTGGTTCTCACGCTGGAAGGCTGTCTGAACCTCTATCCTCCGTCCAATACGGCATCGCTGGCAGTGACGGTGTGCCATTTAATCACTCTAGTAGGTGCCTTCTCAAGGATTGTTGTTCTCACTCCTGACACCAAAATTAAAATTTGTTAATGTGAAGATTCGGAATCAAATGGTTAATGTGAAGATTCGGAATCAAATGCTACTCATGATTATACAAGGTATGTCAATGTCGATGCGAAGTTTCGGAACAATATCAAGAGACGTAGATTTATTTTTGCCGTCGCCGATGTAACCGATGTCGTGATCTTAATCTCTCAGGTTTGGCTGGGGCTGCTTCTTCTGGCGTTGTAATAATGTGGCCGTACTTTTTCTGAACACGAATGAGTTGCTCTGCGATGTCCGAGGATGCAGGTCTTCGAGCTGTATCGCCGATACATCTAAAGGCGATCTCAGTGAACTCCTTCACGACGCATCCAGGCCAAGCAGCCCTCCTGTCAACTAAAGGCGCTACAGACGACCACTTCCCAGGCGTGATGGTGTCCAAAATGCGGATCTCCTTATCGCCTTTGATCACGTGAGGTGAATTTCCAGTCGCGAGTTCAAGGAGGACCATCCCCAAGGAATAAACTTCTGAGCTTTCCGTCAGGCAGTGAGACTCGGCGACATCGGGGTCGAGATAACCGACGGTTCCTTGGAAACCAGAGAGTACCGCAGTACCCTCTTCACCAGCTTCGCAGGAGAGTCCAAAATCAGTGAGCATACCCCGACCGTCACCTGTGATAACAATGTTGCTGGAGGTGATATCCCCATGGAAAACTTTTGGGTGACGGGTGTGAAGGTAGCCCAACGCAGTCGTGACATCTATGGCCGATTGCAGCCGGTCAGTCCAGTGGAATGTGTCGGGGTCCTTGACGAAGAGGTCACCTCCAGGGGCCAGCTCGAACACCAGAAACCGAATCTGCAAAGGTAAGCACCGTGTCTCCTGTTTTAATGCTCGACAGATGTTCCTGAATTTCTCCTACGCGATATGCTTACTTGGCTCCTTTGTCCTTTCTGGTGATTATCGCGCTGCCGAAGCCAAGGACGCTGACAATGTGTGGATGTCGATACAACGACTGGATACGAGTTTCGCGGTCAAGGTCGGCGCCGTCGTTTTCGAGACATACCTTGACAGCCACAGGAGTACAGCTCTCAAGCCTACCCTCGTAAACGACGCCAGTGGCGCCCTCACCTAGAAGTGCTGAAGGGTGTAGATAGTTGGTCGCTGTGAGGACCTCTTCTAGCGAGACCACCGGACAATACGGTGAGTGCCTTTTGGTGATTGCCTCTGGGAGAAACATCTTGGATAGCTTGCGAGTTGGAGAGGTTGGCATGTGGAAATAGGCGTTATGGAGTTTGGTGAGAGCTGGTAGTGCCCCAGCCAATACATTGCAACGAATTTTAAAAGCACACAAACTTACTGCCTCAACAGGCATCCTACACTGGCCACAGCCAATACACTCGAGAGAGACTAGACCGCCTCAATGGGCAGAGCTGCAGACTTTAGGCGAATATATTCGCCTAATGCTTTGGCTTCCTTCATTGAGGTGGTGGTGAAAAAAGCAACTCTCCCAATGTTACTCGGCCACCCGTCAGCCCAACACGTCAGCACGTCTCCTTCGACGACGTTGCCACCGAATACAGACAGGGAGGGCATGTCCTCAACGAGCTCCTGGAGAAATGTAGTGGAATTCGTCATCGCCCGCCCGGATTTCGCAGCGAATAGCTCCTGGGAAGCGGAAAAGCCGAAGGGTCGCTCAACCCTCACAGGCCTTGATGGCAATCCAGCTGAGCAGAGCAACTGTTCCACTGCAAGATCCACTCCCCACACTAACCGGTGATGGTAACGGATGTTTCCACCGCCCATACGGGGATTGAGTTCGATCAAGACCGGCCCCAATTTGGAGTCAAACTTCAACTCGACGTGGAGGGATCCACACTGAATTCCGAACGCAGAGCAGCAGGCGCGAGCCATCCCTTTGAGGGCGGCTTGGGTGACGGACGGCAGCTGAGAAGGGCAGCTGTTGCCCCATTCAGTTAGATAAGGCTCCACCAAAGGCCAATCGTCAACGACGTTCAAATAGACGGGTTCACCTTCCGAGATAACCATGTCTACGTCCACTTCAGGTCCGTCTAGGAAGCTCTCTAAGATGAGGCAACGGATGGCTTCAGAAGTTGAGCCGACATCGCCATCAGCGTCGTCGAAAACCAACCCCATGAGGTCCTTGTTCTCGTAGCACTCCTCTACCATACGTGCTGCCTTTCTGTACTTCGGAATCAGCTCCTCTTGAGTCAGGATCTTCTGAACGCCAAGACTGGCTGCACCATGCACAGGCTTCAGGATGCAAGGGTAACCAACTTTCTCTCCAGCCTCTAGTGCTTCAGTTTCAGACAGAACCTTCACGAAGACGGGTGTGGCGAGTCCTGCGCGCGACAAAGCCTCCCGCGTGGCGCTCTTGTCGTGGGCAATATCTATCGAGCTCACAGGGTTACCTGGAACGCCAAAATGGGCGCAGAGACGTGCTGTCAAGGTGACCGCGTCATCCCAGAACGTACAGAGAGCGTTCATGGTCTGTCCATGTACCCGAAGATGTGCGTTTAAAGCGTTAGCACACTCCAAAACCAGTGTTGGCCTTGGGGTCATGTCCACGGAGACGTGCGACACCACCTCGTTCACATGAAGCCATTGAGCGAGACGGTTGGCCGGGTCCTCCAGCAAAATTAGGTTCACCCCTAAACTTGATTTCAGGTCAGCGTAGAAATCTTTCTTCACTATGTCGCACCCGCAACATACTACAACGAAGGTCAGTCCTCTAAGCAGAGTCTCGCGGTACCTCTGGCCATCACTGGTGGCCTCGTAGACAAGGGAGTCCAATAGGGACTTGTCAATCAAACGAACAAGTGGCTCTTCCGAGGCGATTGAATGAGCAACAGTGGATGGAGTGGACACGTCCTTACAGACGCTCTTGAAAGCTGCCACACCTGCTGTTGTCGTCATGACTAAGATTAAAAAGTGAGAATACGAATTATTGAACTGCTCTGAGACTCCAATGTGGGGTCACAGGAAGCACTGTCACTTTTTAAGCGCACAAACTTAAAGATTCTTGGGTTCCTGTCCCTCTCTACGGAGCTGCTCCCTCCTGGCCCAGGCGTAGGCGTCTGCATCCACCTCGGCCACGTGAGCACGTTGAGGTTCGAACCCCTGCAGCAACTGCTGCATCGACGCCTGCTGCTGTCGGGCGCGTTGTTGCTGGATTTGCGCCAGTTGAAGCTGAATATTCTGCTCCATCTGAAGGTGTTGAAGGTCCAAGGAGTGTTGGGCTAGCCGAGGGTTCGTGCGAAGCATATGAAGGGCGCGTTCCGGGTCCACCCCCTGAAGAGACGGGAAGAACTGCTTTGCGGAGCTTTGAAGGCGCTGCTGCTGACGGAGATTGTCTTGGTGCCCCGCTGCCACTTGTAAATTACGAGCAGGGCGGCCGTAGTCCGCAGGAGGAAGGAATTCACGAGCCATACGCTGCCGACGTGAAGGGTGCACCGAGGCGTTGGCTGGGTTCCCAGCGGCACCGGGGGGAGCTTGAGCTTCTGCTTGGTCCACGGGGGCCACCCACTCATTTCCAACCAGAGAGCGCTTCTTTTCTAAGAACTCGTTCATTGTTATGCTGTTTGACGGCGTGGCCGCTTGATTCCCTTTAAGGACCATTTGCTTTAGGCGTTCAGTGTGGCTGGCATTCAGAGCAATATCTGCCTGCGTGAGGTGCTGCTTTTCGCCATTGCCTTGCAAAAGGTTGAGTATAGCCATTCCTTGCTGTCTGTCGCCCTTGAGTGGAGTAGGCTGATCCACCCGTTTCACATGCTCTGTCGTCGGCGACGGTCGTTGTTGAAGCATCTTCTCGAGGACTGTAGCATCCAGAATATTCGGGACTGCCTGTTTCTTACCAGGCGTCTTGTCGGTCGGGGCCCAAGGCTTGGCTGTGCTAGGGTCATCCCAAAGGTCATCAGGATCTGTGGCCTTCCAGTCGTGTGATGAATCCTCAAAAACGGTCTTCTCCGAAACTCTTCCGATCAGGACTGGCATGTCATTCAGAGGATTCTCGTGCATTACAGACTGGCGGTGGCTCAGCAGGCTCTTCAGGGAGTAGAGTTGCTGATGATCGCTCGGCATCCTCTCCGAAGGAATTGAAATATTGTGCTTTTTACGTCCAGCGTATGGCGAGAGATTTCTCTGTGGTTGTACCTGGCAGGCCGTTGCTAGGATCTGAAGCATTCACTACTCTTGTCTCCGGTCGTGTGTGCGCTTGTCTACCGCGGCCTGCAGACGTGAACGCCTTTGTGGTGGCGTTGGAGCAGCCTCTAGCGTCTCCGGAGCAGGGATGTAAGCTTCTGACACGGAATTCAATGCAGTAAGCATTTATTTTTCCTTTGGGGAGGATGCGACTACGTGGGAGTTTTTGGGGTTCGTGCACAATGAAAAGCCCTCGACACTCATTAGCACTGGTTGGTCCCTCAACCCGGACATCGCGACTCGACCACAGATCATACTTGGACTGTAGGTGATGACGGCGGGTACAGACCCAGCATGGTTGAGCCAGCCGCCGACATTCAGCAGAAAGACTTGAAGGCGTACCCGGACGCAAAACTTGTAAGACATTTCTTCCGAGAAAACAGGTTTTCGCGCACAAAATCGCCCTGAATCTGTTTCGTTTTTTGGAATCTTTCGGTCAAGGGTTGCCGCAATCAGCTTTTCAGGCGTGGCTGGCGAAGTTCGAGCGCCGTTACGCGCTGGATCCTAATTTCGTTCTGAATACGGAGTGAGTCATTTGTGACTGATCATGTTAAACTTTCTGGCGACGAGAGGTAGAACCTAATTTCGTGCAGACCATTTTGTGACTAATAAAATGGTCAAACTTCCTGTGAGCGTGATTCTGGATGTTGCCCGCTTTTTGGATCCACTTAGCGTGTTATCGCTTACTGAAACGTCAAAAGACGTTCGTACGGCCGCTTTCAACGCGGGCGACTTGATTTGGGGGAAGTTCCTTACCAATTGGAGCTCAAAGGAGGCTGCAACTGCAATAATGCAGTCTCAACAGATTTCGGGACTTACGATTCGGGACTTTGTTTTGAAAAGAGGCTTTGTGAGGGGCGATCTTGTGCGATTGGATCACAATCTGGTGCTGTGGCGTGTACCCTACAGTGCCGTGGAGAAAGGTGTACGCCAAGAGATTGACGTCCATTTCGACTACGGTGTGGATGGGGAACACGCCTGCACTCTTCGTTGTTTCAGAGACATCTCTGCTCAAGTTCAGTTTTGGGTTCGGAAGACGAGGCCAGAGTGGACTCCATTTGAAGGATTCAATATGACCCTGTTCGCATATGAAGGGGTCGACCTGCATACTAGTCTTTGGCGCGAGACGGGCATGGAGTGGGGATGGCCGCGTCTGCTGAGTCTTAACGACGAAGGCGCCCTTCGACCGCACAGGTACAATCTGCAGGGATACCTTTGCTTCCGACTTGAGTGGATGCACATCCCCTCGGCCTGCGACCGAGCCGTGGCGGCTGGTGTTTGCACGCAGGCACTAGGGGCCAGCATGTATCAGAAGCTCTACGATTGCGCTCGCTGTCAAAGAGTACTGTGTGCCTCCTGTGAGCGGAGGTGCCATCCGACGCAGCATTCGCCGTTGGAGGCTGTTATGATGGCTGGCTGCGAATGTGTGGAATGCGAACTCAATTCTGAACTGTTGTCTAGAGGGGAACAGCTGCTGTTGGAGTCGGCGTACCAGTCGCGAGCAACCTCCAGTGTGTCATGAGCAACCTCCAGTATGTCATGAGCATCCTCCAGTATGTCATGAGCATCCTCCAGTATATCATCAGTCTCCAAGACACTGCTGGTTGTCATCGTACGTGTGTCCGCAAAACAGCATCCAAGTGCGAGTGAATGGTCACGTTAAGCTCCCGTAGCTGGTCGAACTTTGAGCGCAAAACGGCCTCTGTCTCGTCTTTTTCCTGCTGTAAAGCTTTGATACGTTCGTAGTACTCCTCGGAGCTTCGCTGCTCAGGTAACGCTTTGGCCAAATCCTGCACGGCGTTTAGCAGAATCGTCAAGTTCTCTGCTCGCTCTACGATTTCTCGTGTGACGTTCTCTGCTGTGGGGGCGCAGAAGGGATCTGTCGTGGGGCCGAAACCATCCAGACGATGGCTCAAGGTCACCTCCGTATTTGCTCGGCCACTGCCAATAACGGAGTTGTCTCCGCCTGGTGGAAGAGAAATATGGAAGTCAGGATCCGCGAAATCCTCAGTGTCCTTTTGGAAGAGGGCACTGTCGGTTCCTACAGCTGGCGCTGCTTCAGGGATTATGAACAGCGATTCCTGGCTGATCTCCC
>NW_027179265.1:0-1436 GCF_019968985.1 Porospora cf. gigantea B | reverse complement strand
TCGTCGGACTGATGATTCTGCATTTGTCGCAGCACAACCATTCTCATTGATGAGAGTGGTTATAAAGCTATTCCGCAAGACGAATAGGTTTATTGGTGGCACTACTATATTTTGGTTTTTTGGTGTGGCAACACAGTCGTGCATCCAACTTCATAACTCCTTTTACAGTCGTGTCACTTCGTTGTGGCTTCTCCGGTTGGAGACGAAAGTGTCATCGGCATAGTGAATAGTCTCTGTGCCGTTGTCATCCACCTTGGAGTCCATTTGATCGATTCCACCTTCTCATCAACGAAGTCGACCGCTAAGCTTGTTCTTGGTTGGCTGTAATCGCAGCAGGCACCGCTTCCGTCAATCTCTTTTAAGTTTCGTGCTTGCGCATGTACTCCCCCCAGAATCCGAAGACTTTGGTTTCCCAGTAACCCCTGAAGATGGTATAAGAATCATCTCCAAGTGTTAGTCGACATAGTTTATGTCCAAGACTACGACGGTATCTAATCATCTTCGATCCTACCAAATGTCCAAAGACTACGGTATCTTATGTCAAAGACTACGATGGTTTAAGGGGCAGTAAACCCTACCAAATGGTGAAGGGACACAAACGCGGCTCCTGCGTGGAGTGTGATCATTGGATTCGAATCTGACAATCGCTTTCGCATCTGTTCGTCTTCAACAAGTCTAAGAATTTCACCTCTGGCTGTTGAGTACGAGTGTCCCTCTTCAATCCTGCTAGAAAGCAGTTATCACCCATCCACACGATGGTGACAACCGCCGTATTCATTATCCTCCTGCATTTGTCGCAGCACAACTATTCTCATTGATGAGAGTGGTTACAGAGCTACACCTCAAGACGAATAGGTTTATTGGTGGCAACACTGTATCATTCGTTTTGGTGCACTTTTGTCAGCTGCACTTTGGTGTCCTTCACACGCATGCGGCCTGCATCATGCTAGACCTTCTTGTCCCAGGCATTTTGGCTGTGGGGTGCCCCACACGCTGCCTTGTCGCAATACAATAACAGTCAATTCGCATCAAAATGTGTCAAGGTGGATGTTTCTTCGCAAAGACCAATCTGGTGAACCGGTTGACTCAGCTACTCGGTTTTCTGACACTCTTCTACTTCTTTTCTGTCGTCCCTTGTGTACACGGCAACGTTGCTGAACTACAGCACTCCAACATTCGCGTCGCCAACTCCATTGAAAGCGCTGTTGGTCGTGCATTGTTCGGCGAGGTTACAGAGGTTTGCACAGCGATTGACGCCTCCAATATGGAGGGCACTGTCAAGCAAGCCATCTGCGGAGAGACCAACCAGTGTCACTGGGACACTACTTCTACTACATGTGTCAGCGGTGCTGATTCGGTCTCTCATGACTACACGGACGATCAGAAGACAGCGTTCTGCGGGGCCATCGCTTCCAACGACATGGAAATTACCTTTC
>NW_027179264.1:0-10949 GCF_019968985.1 Porospora cf. gigantea B | reverse complement strand
ATCACTCCTCGTCAGAGAACACGATATCATCGCTGTACTCTTCCATTTCTTCCTCCCGGCGCTTGCGCGCATCCGCCTCTTCCGCAAGATCTGCCTCGGCTTCTTTGGTTGCCTTCTCGATCGTTTCTTCATCCATCTCTTCGATGGCCGTCACGGTCTGCAGAAGGATGCGTTCACACAAGTCCTCTCGAAGGTCGTCATCGAGTGTGCTGACGAATTCCTTGTCGTCCAGGCGTAGAATTGCTAGAAGCACCTGGGTATCGGTCTTCCTCAACATGATGTGGGGTTCACAGACGCGGATCAGCGCAAGCCCGAAACCGAACAGGGCTGTCTTCCCGTACCTAACGACAAGGTCAAAGAACTGAATCAGCTGCTCATAGTTCAGGACGTGCACGTTGAGCCCTACGAACCACTTGCTCATGTACATTTCTGGGACAATAGAGAGCTCCTCCAGCTTGTCTGCGACATGAGGGAGTTTCTGCCGAATGACCTTGTGCAGCGCACGCGCGTCCCGAACATAAGCCTTCGGAGCCGACTTGAAGTAGCCCTGGAGTCGGTGACGATGGAGGAGAACGGCCGTTTCTACCGCTGACGTGGGGGGCAAAAGCAACAGAAGGAAGGAAACTATGAAGCCGAGGCCTTGGTGGTAGTCTGCAGTTTCTTGATACACAGTGGCCAGACAACCTACCAGTGTTCGCCTGCACTCAGAAGACTGCGTTGGGAAGAGACTTAGAGCTCACCTTAAACGTTCTCACAGCATCCAGCTCAAAAATACGCTGAGAAGCCTCGTCATCACAGCTCTCCACCCAATCTGGCATCTCCTCCTCGTCGAATGAAATCAGCTGCTTCCATGAACTGGCGAGAGAGCAGTGCTCATTTGCGGATTCCAGGGTAAGGAATCCCTGGTTCTTCCGCAACAAGGCGGCGTCTCCGTCCGTCTCCCAGAAAGTGGGGGACAATGCAAAGCCGCCGCCACTCTCTCCGGTGAGGTGTGACTTTATCCACGAAAGAACTTGGTGCATATTGGGAATATGTTTAACCATGCTGGGTGGGCGTTTGAATCGCAGGAGGCGGGAATGCTGGACGGTTCCGGCCTCGACAAGCTGTTGACTTCGCTAGAGGCGGAGGCCACTGACAAGTTGCCAGACGTCGTCTACGGGAGAAACTTTCTTCGCATTCGGTTTGTCAACGCGGTGCTCGAGGTCAAGGCAGAGGACTTCCTAAAGGGGATCAGTTTGGAGCCTCTGCCAGGTGTGCCACTGATGCCACTACCGAGGCTATCGGAGGATAATTCTTTGTTCTCCACCGAGTTCAAGGGAGTGTGAGTTGCGACGGTCTGTGTCATCCAGTGTCACTCCTCTGGTGTCTGGGACGGAAACTTGGAAGCGGCAGGCAGAAAAAACGGGTGCTAAACAAGGTATTGAATTCCACAAGATCCAACCGAAACTCGATTGGACGGCAACGTCGCTGTTTCTTCCTAACGTTGCTCACACGACGCAGACGGAGGCGGAGAGCGCACTTCCTCTCCAGTTGCTGGCGGATACGTCGCTACCCATACTCTTCTACAAAATGATCCCTCTGTATTTTGATGACCTAGGTGACTCAGGTATTGTGGACCTCCACTGCAGAGTGCGAGTAATGCCCACGTTCTGGTTCTTGCTCGTTCGGCACGTCGTACGCGTTGATGAAGTTCTCATCAGACGCATTGATCATCGATTCTTTCACGAATTCGGACAGAAGTTCATCTCATCTGAAACGTCTCTTTTCGAGGCCGCCTGGTCGGAACTTCGCTCACCATTGACGCACGACACACTCAACACCACCCACGGCGCCGACCTTCTAACCAACGAGAATCGAAAATTTCATCTGTGTAGACGGTTCAACCTTTGAATAGCATTAGTAACCAAATCGTGGGGTATCTCCCACCAAACTCTTCGACCTAGTGCGCTTCGTAAACTGTACTGGGACGCTTAGCGGCTCCAGCCACTGCTCAGGCTCGTCATCCTTCAGCACAAGGTTGGGCTGAAAAGACTCCGGAACGACTTTCATCTTAGATTCCAACAATCCTGGAAAGGACTCCACAGCCTGCACCACGCGACTTAACTCATCCTGACAGGGCTCCAAAGAGACGGATCTGCTTGAAGAGACGGAGGCACTTCGGCTTGCAGGTGTGGATGCTACCTCTGTCAGCCTGTGCCGACTGCACCTCTTTCTGGCAATGCCCCTTCTTACGGGCTCCAGGTGGCTGACAAGGTCTGCTGGGTTGTCAGCAAGACGGTCATAGCTCCCTTTCACCAAACGTATGTAGCCTTTGGCTTCTTCTAGCTTTTGCTCCAGGTCCCGGATCATGGACTGGTGCTGTTTCTTCTGGTCCTCAAGCTCAAGGACTCGATCCACCGCAGCCTGTTTGTTTTTGGACAGTTCATCCCGTAGACTGACGAGTCGACTCTCCTTGGCCTCCAGAACGCGTGCCTGGGTCTCGATTTGCCTCGTCGACTCCGCATTAGACTCTGTCAGGGATTGCACCTCCTGCAGCAGGCCTTGGGCTTTCCCCTCGTAGTCGACCACCACTGCCTTTAAGTCCTCCACAGACCTGTTACGGAGATTCAACTCAGATCTCAGAGTTGACAGGTGACTGTCAAATTGCTCAACCGAATCCAGGAGTGTCTTTTGCTTGTCCAAAACCTCATCCCTTTCGGAAGTGATTCGCGCGTTGGCCTTCTTCAAAGCATCCACCATTTCTCCAGCATCACATTCGTTTTCTTTCAGGTGATGAAGTTCCTGCGTCAAGAGAACCACCTGCTGCTGTAAGTCGGCAGTCTCTGAGTGCCACTTTCCCTCTGTCGATTCGTGCGTCCGTCTCAGCTCCGTCATGTCGCGTTGCACTTGTTCCAACGTGGCATGATGAGTGTCCTTCAGAGTTATTCCATCCGCGTGAAGGTTGCTGATTTCGTGTTGGGCATCCTTTATGGTGGTTCTCAACCTTCGTACTGAGATACCCTATGAACCTACTCTTCGACCACTGAGATCAGTGCAGTCTCACGGCGTTCAGTATCCGTCACTCGATCGGACAGTCTCTTAGCATCTGACTGACTTTTTTTCAACTCGGCCTCAGTGTCTCGAAGGACGTCGTGCAACGCCGATATATGTTCGGACTGCTTCTCTACCAACGGAACCAACTCCTTCAGCTTCTGGTTCGACTCCTTCAACTTATCTATCCGTTCTTGAAGTCGCTCCTGGCTCTGACGATGCTTGTTCTCTGCTTGACGCAGTTTCAATTTCAGCGTAACGAACTTTTTAAGAAGCGCCTCGATGTCCTTGCGAGTCTTGAGGCACTGAAGCTTTAGATCATCGGGCTCGCTAATGGATTTCGGAATCAGGACACGGATCACCTTGGAGTCGATCGTTGTTACCACATCTTCAACCTCTTGATCTTCTTCGGCCTCTTCAACTGACACTGCAGACGCGACGGAGACCGTATCTGGTATGTCTGCTTGGCTAGTGTCATCAGGCTGGGGATTCCTGTCGTGGTTGCTCACGCCAGCAGTGCTGGTGTCCGAAGTGGTGTCAGCCTGAAGCTTGTTCCGCAGTCCCGAAACGAGTGAGGATCGCCGAAAAGGGAATGCGTCCCGGCTTGGTGTCAAAGTATCTACCACCACTTGCTCATACTTGTTTGTCAAACTTGAGAGTTGTTCTTCCAGATGGCGCACCTTGTACTCCAGTGCGTCTGGTGACTGCATATGCAACTCATTCGATGTCAAAGGCGAGCTTTGAATTTCTTCAAGCCTCGCACGGATTCCGTCATCAACGCCAAACCTGGGTGACATTCTCTCCTGATACCGATCGCAACAATCGGTGTCAACGACCTTTCTAGACGGATACAGCATCAGTACCGTAAGGGTACGAAAAATATTGCCGGCCGAATTTAATAAAAGTCCACATCCACAACACCTCACAGAGTTTCTCTATTTCTCTGACAGCCTGTTCATTTCCAAGTTCTGTAGCGCCTCATCCTCAATCTCTTTAAGGAGATCGTCGATCATCTGTGGGTCGACGTCGTCAGTCGTGGGGCTCCTGCTGGGCGAGGATTCTATATCGTTGATGAGAATCGTCAGAGGATCTTCAGCTCGACGTGTCTTGCCAATCGGGTCACTTTCGACGCTCTCGGAGAAAAGGATCTCGCCGTTCGTCACCCGCAGGAAGTCGCGTGCCACCTGACGCAGTTCCTCTAACTCCCGGGCTGTGTCTGCCTTGGCGGATGTAACCAATCCGGTGCATATAAGAGCCAACCCGCCAAAGAACCACAACCGATTCAGAATACTGTCCGTGAGAGGGCTTCTGGATTCTTCCTGGAAGAGAGCCAGGTTCGAGATGACAGCCACAATGATGGCGGACATAGTGAACATCGGCATCACGATGTTCGTGTCGAATCTCTCCAGGGCTAGAACGAACAGCACGGTGGCAGCGACGTGGAGGAACGTGAGCCAGGCAACCAATACCGCTATCCTCATGTTAGCCATCGCGACGGCCAGTCCGTTAGCGAGAAAGATGTCCAGCACCACTTCCCAGAGGCACACCGAAAGGCCGCTGCATAGCCCTGCACATGCCGCTAGCGCGCCACGTTTGGCGGTCCACCCCACAGGCATGCGGAGAAGCCACCTCAAACCGCCTCGGGCCTCTGGTGGCAAAATCACTGCTGTCTCGCGGGAGGGAGCGAAAAATGAGACGTGTATGCAGATGATCTGAGTGGACGCGACCCCATGCTCTCACCACTACCAGCAGCACCGCACAGGACCAGACCCCGAACCTAAAACTCCAGATCAGACTGATGAAGTGGTGAATGTCTTCCACGGCGTGTTTTTCATGAGGACCGGCAATAACTGCAAGGAGGATACCCAATGCGACGACGAGTGATGCCATGATGTGCTTTTTGGTGGGCAGCTCCCTGAGGATTAGCCACCCAAGAATTGCTCGGAACACCTGACGCGCTGCCGTCACAGGCACAACAATGGCCGCGCTGGCTTGCGGCAGGGCACAGATCACGAAGATGAAGTCAATGCTGTTAGCCACGCCTAAACCACACTTCGAATCACTCTTGTTGAGAACATTGACGCCGGCATGTATTAGGCTCCCTGTAAGAGCTACAAGCAACCCAGAGACCCACGGAGCCTCAGCTGACTGAGCCATGAATGGCAGAATTAGGAATGGAACTGTTCAGTCGACGGCCGTCGTCGGAAACGACCAAAGCCATCCTGGATGTCGAGGGAGAACTCTTTGGCAGCTCAGTCACATCTACCATGGTGGAAGAGAGAATCCAAGAGCTTGAACGCGAAAAGTTGCTGGTTTTGCGACGACTTGAGAAGAGAGTTAGAGCCAATCTTAAACCGTTGCTTTCCACAACAGACACGTCCGACCGTTTGCTACAGGCTACATCCGGAGTCAGAGAGGAGATTGCTGCGACAGTAACCGCAATAAGTCATGAAGGCCTGGGCCAAATGATGGACGAAGCCTTGCTCGTGTACAACTTTGAGCTGCGGCGCCAGCGGGCCCAGCAAGTACACCGCCACCTGGAGATGCTGCGTAGCTTCTCCCAGCTGAGTGAGCAGACGAACGCTCCCGCCTTACTCCAGTCTCTGGTTTCGCTGCGGGCCGAACGCGAGCTGTGTGAGCAGTTCACCGCGCTGGCGGACGTAAGAAGGGAGGCGGAGGGTCGGCTCGACAGGCTCCGCTGCCGCCTGTACGACAGCATCGCCCACTGCCTGGACGCGGAGAAGTATGCCCGGACAGAAGACGCGTTACGACACTACGAGGAGGCGTTGAGGGCCGTGGTCAACATTCCTTGTAAGTAGCTAGGTGGTGTAGCAGTGTGACCCTGTCCCAGCAGAAGCTCGTCAATACGCTGGAGAGGTTGCATCCCGCGTGACGCAAATCTGCCGGGAAAAGGTAGCAAGGGCAGAAGCGGTGGGCTTATCCGTGGCGGGCCTAGCCAAGCTTTTTGAAGAGCTGACCGGAGTCCTGCTCAGGATTCAGCACGTGTGCAACTGGCACTCGAGCTATGCCCAGGGCACGGACTACCTCAAGATGGCGGCTTCAAGGCGCATCTCACGCATACGTGCTCACGATCAGGAGGTCTTTCGGAGTCTGGTTCAGACCACTGGTGACGAGTTGCTGTTCCACAAGGAAGAGATCTGGCTAGCGATTGGCGTGCGACTGGCGGAGTTCCTAAGCAATGTAACTTGCATTGAGCTATCCTTTAGTGACTTCCTTAGGGTGATCGTACTCTTCGACAGGTTATTGCGACTAGGCGAGTCGTTCGTTTCGCCGCTGTCCCGAGATCGCCACCTCCCATTGCAGTATCCATCCGGAAAGGCGGTTGCCTCTGCGTTGAGAACAGTCACGTTTGACTACTTCCGTTGCCTTCACGTGGAAAAACTGAAGCTACTGCAGGAATCTCTAGGATCCGATGCCTGGCATCGCTTACCTGTGACCCTGAGCCACAGGCTGCTGTCGCTGGACTCGATACTACCCTCGCCCCTGCAGTCTCCTGCACAACCGCGAGACGGTGTGACCAGTGGGGCCAACCCATTTAAGGGCTTCACTTCCGCATCCACGTGGCCCAGTCCTCCGTTGCCCAAGACCATGTCGCCGAATGAGCTCGACGAGCGAGTCGCGAGTCTGAGCGAGAATTCGAGACCCCACGCAGATGACGGACCTTGCCTGTCTAACGTTACAAAACAGGCTGCCAACGTCATTCAGCAGTACTGGACCTTTCTCACGTTTATGCCGCTACTGGCCTTCGAGGTCTTCGTGGCCATACAACATGTCGTGGACATGTACATGTATAGCGTCGCTAGGCTGTTCATCCCCGCGGACGATCTGAGGCGCTTTCAGTCTATTTATGTCCCGACGGATGACTTCATATGTGGCAAGAAACTCCAGGCTTGTCATCGAGCCTTCCTGATGCAGAGAGGACGTCTACGTTTCAAAGCATTCATGAACCGTAGACTAGAACTGAGTTCCCTGAGTTCGCCACTTGGCGAACTCACTAGGACTCTCTCCTCCTACGGCATCACGACCTTTCCGGCCTTGAACTCTGCTGGGGCGCTCTATGGCCTTCCGGAAATAGCTGTCGGAGCGGAGAGTTGCCGACTGTTATTGAAGGAGCTGACCGCCCGCATGCTTCCTTCGGGTAAGCCCGTGGTGCACCCCCATGAAGCTGACACAGGAACACAATTCTTCATGATGATTTCGCCACAGCAGCAGAAGACTGTCATTGAATACTTCCAGGAGTCCGACGCAGTCGTCACTGAGATGACAGACGTGATGCTGTCGTCGTTAGCAGTAAAGTTGGGCGACTTTAGCGGACTGCTCAGGAGGAGTCGGAATGGTACCAGTCATGCCCATTTCGAATCTTTGGCAACTGAGTGGGAGCTGCATCTTCGCGACGTCGCAATCAAGGCTAGTTACGCTGGCGGGGGCGCCGTGCCAAACCACGTCCTCAGCGCCGTCTGGGCCCAAGGAGAAGAGAGTTTTTGGCGAGCGTCCGTGGACTTCGTCAGCAGGGGAGAGTCATCAGAGAACACCCGTGAAGCCGTTCGCGTTCTGTTCGCAAAGTACCGCGAGGTGTTCCGAAGGTGGCTGCCTGACACAAGTGAGAATACAAGCGATCAACCTCCACTAAAGGTGCGGCTCATGTCACGTCCACAGGTGAACCAGGCACATTTCGAAGCGTACGTGGAAGCGCGCGAGCTGTCGGCTCAAGCCTTGGTCCACTGGTGCAAGCAGCAGAGCGACTATAATGTGTTACACCTCCTACAGCTGGTACAAATGTCGACGGATGATGGGTTTGAGTGTGGACAAGCGCGTGACGAGTTGGAATTGTGGTACGCAGAGTTGCTCAAGATTGCTTAAAGTTCGAACAATCCAAGATACTTCGCACCTGTGTCGTGTAATCAGATGAGTCTAGGAAACTCCTCCTCTGCGTGGCTACGGCCGCGTAGGGTACTCTTCACGACCATTTTGAATTCGTTAGGATCGTTTCGGAGCATTGCAGCTGCGTCGTGGTTCAGCGGGTCTTGTGGGTTAGGGTCGTCCATGAGGAGTATCAACCCGAATATGATGGCATCGAACGACATCACCGGCGTCCACGCGTCCCTTAGAATGTTGAGACATATGTTACCTTGGATATCAATGTTTGGATGCCATATTTTCGTCTGGCACTTTACCTTAGGAGTGGAAAAAGGGTAACCCATGGGTATCTCAAATGAAAACATGTAGCTGCAGCCCGCCCAGTACCCCCTGGTCGGCGTAATAAAGACGTTGAAGTGCATTAAGTCATCTGGGTTGGGGAAGCCAAACCTGCATTCCTTGGGAAGGTCCAACCTGTCAAATTCCTGCTGGAGGCGAATTTCGGCAGGTGATCGGGATCCAGCCTGTCCAGCCGCCACGTTCTTCTTCGCTCCTCCCAGTCTGAGCATCAAAAGCCTAATTTGATGCTCTTTCGGGCGGAAAAAATACACAACGACGAAGAAGCCCAGACACAGGAGCTTCTGGCGTCCTTTGTGGAAGAATTCGGTAATGTGGACGCGCCGACACGCTCCACCGCCGAACGCGAGATCGACCTATTCATGGATGAGATCAAGCAACGTCATGAGAAAGGCGACCGACGTCATAGGGTGCTTCTGCTAAAATCTACCTCGGAAGTGGATGCTCGGCGGGTGTGTGAGCCCTTTGGCAGACTGGAAGTTGTGGAGAGGGAGTCGGAGGAAGTGGTCAGGGTGACATTTAGCAATTCGCAGTCAGCGGTCAGCGCTTTCAGACACCTCGTCCGTCTTGAGCCCCAGATCGAGGCGAACATTGAGGGTTGCGTGGGCGTCGTAGCACCCAGAGACCCCGACGTCCAACGCCTCATCGATATCGTCGCCTCCCACGTGGCGGACAAAGGATATCGCTTAGAGCAGCTACTAATGCTGGAAAAGAGAGGTGAGCCCTGCTTCGATTTCCTGTTCCATGCGAGCGATCCTCTGAATCGCTACTACAGATGGCGAGTGTGGAGCTTGTTGAAAGGGCCAACAGGAGCCCTGTTCCAGATGCAGCAAGGAGGACCTACTTGGGTGGCTCCCATCGACGACTCAGCCTCTCGGACGGAAATCGGCCCTGGGGGCCAAACTCTGCAAGACGTGGAGGCTTGGCGGTGTCGAGTTCGCAGTCTAACTTTGCAATGCAGGTCCGTCGCTGACGCCATGGTGTTCGCTCTTGACCGCTGGGCCTGCGCGTCCCACGTCGTTACGGTGTTGGCAGAAGAGGTCTGTGCCACGGAGACACCGGTGGAAAAACGCACTGCGGTTCTGTTCCTCATGTCCGATCTGCTCTACAACTGCGTTCGAGGCCCAAACCCGAAGGCATGGGTCTATCGGAGCGAGTTGGAGGCTGTTTTGCCAACGGTATTCAGAAGTCTGTACCTTTACATTAAAACTCGTGGCCGCCTCGAAACTGACAGCTTGCGTCATGCAGCTTCGCAAGTATTAGCTGCCTGGCTGGAGTTCGGCCTCTACAGCACCGGATATATCAAAGGACTAGAGGCTGTGCTGCTGCTGGACAAACGGAAAGCTGCAGCACTGATGGAGCTGCCTCGCGATCCCTTGCCGCTGCCTGACAATGTCGACGTCGACCTGTTGGGAGACCCTCTGCCTGAAGTACTTACGCAAGTTCCATACTGGCTCAGGTTGAAGTATCTGGAATGGCAGGAGTACGATGATGCGAAGTTGGAACGCCTGTGCAGGCTACAAGGACTACCACTAGAGTCTCGCCAAGAACTGCTGGGGCTGGGTCACAGCGAACGTGAGAAGCACATTCGACGGTTGATATTCTACGAGACGTACCAGCAGTTGACGCACTGACTATTTGCGCCGGAATATTGGGAGGTCTTCCTCCCGAGTAGAGTCCTCGCCCAGATGGTCAACAAGGAAACGTGTAATACGCTTGACTGGTCTGAGGTATAAGTTCCGTCGCAGGTTGGCTGTCTTGACGGCGATCCACACATCTATCATAAGACCTCCAACCCTCGTTACCAGCTCCATGAAGCTCACAGACTCCTCAAGGCATCCAACGGGAAGCATCTCCTGTACTCCTAATTCCTCCGCCTTGTCAAGAGCGACAACCTGTTGTTGCTCCACCCAAGAACGAATGACCTGTTTCTTTCTTTGCCTCTCATCTTCTAAAATTTGCCGTTCCTGCAACTCCTTTGGACCGACAAGACTGTCATCCTGGTCAACAACCACTCCTGTCTCGGTGGAATGGTCAACCACCGTATCGTTGGGACGGCTACGAGGGGACTCCACATGTCTTGCGTAGGTGTTTTCGTAACCAACTGCAAACGGGTCCTGCTGCATTCTCGACAAAATTTTTATTAGAGTGCACATCGCACACATTAATGAGTGATGCCGACAGTCCAAAGCCGAAAGTCTCCCTTGAGCCTCTCTACATGAAGTTGAACACTTCATTCACGATGTAAAACCCGTTTGCGCCTGGCGCTATTATGAAATGCTGCAGAAATCGTACAGCATTCTGATCATCGTCGATCTTCATATCGCCTGTGACCAGGGCGGTGACAGTGCCAGCGGGACCGGGCTGATAAACAGTGGTAATGTTCTCATACGCCAGCTTCTGGAAGGTCAAAGCAGCTAACTTCTTGGCGATGGCCTCGGCCCCCATTAACTTATCGTTGTTCCAAGTCATAAGTGACTCCGCAGAGTACATCTTCGCTGCTAGCTCGTTTCGGCCCTGTTGAGTTTGGAAACACCCGAAGTAAAACTGGGTGAACTGAGTGCCGATCTCCTCGAACTTCTGCTCTCTCTGGCTCATCGTGAACAAGGTGGAATTGTATAAATTCTGTAGTTTTTACATGATTCATCCTTAAAAATCGAACAATTTTATATTTTGACCTGCAC
>NW_027179263.1:0-1443 GCF_019968985.1 Porospora cf. gigantea B | reverse complement strand
TTCCTAGAGGTTCGTTTTCCAGTTGGATTTTGCCCCCTCGAAGGCAGTGGCTTCGCGGGGGTCTCTTCCCGTTCCCCTCTGGTCTGCCGGTGCAGCTCCAGCTTCCGCAGCATTCGGCGTTGTATTGCTTCCACGCGGGTGGGTTTTTTGTGTGGGCTTTTGTGCTTGGGACAGTGATTGTCACCATTCTTGTGCTTGGAATCGGTCTGCTCGTACTCATCACTGCTTTCGCTGAGGTCTTGAGGGGCTGGTTCTCTCTCTTCCAGGATTTTATGCTTGACCTGGCGGATGAAACTCGTTGTCGGCGACTCTTGCGTCAGCGTCCTGGAAGCCCAGAGCTCCAACTGAACTAGAGTCTTGACCCTGTCTCTGTCAGTGCTCTGCTTATACTGCATAGCATTTATGGGTACGTGAGGAGCCAACAATATTGGGACGCACTGAAATGAGGGTGGATCTGGCCATTCAATGACGGGAAATTCTCCCTCCGTCGGTCGTTGAGCGTTCGCAAGACCGACGGCCAGCCACTGTCTGAACGCCAACACAAAGGCGTCTGCACCGACCCAGTCAAGATGTTCAGCAAAGGTCGTGAGGGGCGAAGGCTTAAGAATCCAATTTAAGGGCGTCGTGACGTCTGTTGGTCTAACTAGGGTGTTCTTTTCTTGCGATGGACACAAAAGCGTCGCTCTGTCTGCAGAGGCTCCGGGAAGCTTCCCGAATGCCTCCACCACATGCTCCCTTAACTGGCGGACTCCCTTCTCAACGGACACGTCAATCTCTGGCACATCCCTTCTCATTGTAGTCAGCCCTTCTGCTAGCGGAACCCCGCTGAATGGCTCTGTGTCTTGCAGTGAGCGCCAATCATCAGCGAAAAGCCGAAAAGGGTTGATGAACAGGGGCCAGAGGCCAACTTGTTTCAAACGGTGGGGGTCAAAGTAGCTTAAACAAGTTCCCTTGTAGATCTCAAGGGGATCGTCGATGACAACGCCAGCGCAAATTACTTGGTACTCCCTCCAGCCTCGGCGAAAGACATCATCGCAGATGTTGGAGATCTTTATCAAACTTCCTCCCGAGCGAGGGCACATTCCAAGTAATACGCCCCTTGCGAACTGAAAAGCTTGCTGCACTTGGAAGTACGCCACAAGACGTTCAAACGGCGAGGCCGCCAGGAAGATGAGTGTGAGAAGAATCACCGACACACGAAGCAGGATGGCGGATGGTGCAACCTCCATCAAATTGAGGAGCATAACCATGTCGGTGATGACTTCCAGATATTGTGGTAAGGCTGCAGCGCCAGCAGCGGCGCCTACAACCCTGCCCACACTCCTCCATCTGGCCTCTTCCAGCATTGGAACTGATTTGAATGTCTTCGACTCTTGTAAGTACTGCATCCTATCTCCCGAGGTGAGAACCTCCAAGGGGGCGGAGTCCACCTCCTGAACAATA
>NW_027179262.1:0-1447 GCF_019968985.1 Porospora cf. gigantea B | reverse complement strand
CGGACCAGCCGCAGCCGTGCATGATAATGACATCTCTCGGACCTTCGCCAGGTTCGCCCCGATCGAGCTGGATGTCCGCTTCGTCTGTGAATGCGACCTGTCAACAACACCCCCGTGTATTTACCTGTAGTATGTCGTACCTGACCACTTGTCCTCCAGAGAGCGGCAACCGTTGGATTCGGACCATGTCGAAGTAAACGCGCGATTTTTTAAGACTCCCATTCTGTTTGTACTGTGTGCTGCTGTGACTTTGATAACGATAACTTCTTTTTCGGTGCCCCTGTTTTAGCGGTTTTTGATTTCTGTGGATTTCCATGCCCATCTACGTCTCCGAGGAGGCTTACGGCGCTGAAATCTTGTTGGAGGTTAGAACAACCAGAGACTCGATCTTGAGTAATCCCGATCTGAGTCCCGTGCCGGTGCAGGGTCAATGGTCCACTCAATCGCCTTCCGCCACCCTCGGACGCCAACGGGTTAGCGGTGTGCAGCTCATCAACTGGGTAATGGCGAGTCCCACTGAGCGGCGACTGTCGCTCGCCATCAGGTTCCTCGTCTTGACTGCACTGACGTCGGCTCAATCCGAGGACGTGGTGTCCGTTCTCAAGTTTCTCTGTGGTTTTCTGGACGACAAGAGGTGTTGGCGGGTAGTGACTCTCGAATTAACGGAGACCCTAACACACCTGGACCAATTAACAGTCGACGCCCAGCGCTACCTGTTCAGCAGCAATATCATCCCGGCCACCGTTCTGGCATTGGTACTCCTCGAGGCTCGTTCCTCGGTTGAAGATGAACTTGAGTGTCTGACTGAGTCGGAAACTGAAGAAGGCGAGGTCAATGGCGGACTGCGCACCATCTCAGGCTGGATTGGCACTTGGAAGTCCCGAGTCATTGACAGAGCTGTTGCCTCCATAGACGCTCAGGATTGCGTTGACAACTTCCTTAGCCGGCTTCTGGCAACCGCGGACCTCCACCCACCCCAGGCCCCACTAACGTTCTCGACGCAGTTCGTTTTGAACCTCGTCGCCTCGGAGGAGCTGCAAAAACTACTACATACCAAACCCAACTCAGCTGGGTCGGTGGCTTGTTTTTGCTTAGATGCTATTAAGCAGCTGCTCGGATTCGCGAACGTTCAAGTGTATCTGAATGCGGCGACGACACAGGTTGCTTCGACGTCCAACCCCTTTTTCGAGGACGAACCGTCAGACGTTCTGAGACGAAAGACTTCTGCAGCCTTGTCGAAGCTCACTGCTCTCCAGCCTCCACTGAAGGCACTGAAGGACTGGTGTGTGTGTGATGGAAACGTCATGCAGCTTTGAGTACCTCTGGGCGCATTTTCGCCCTGTGATCTGTCGGCAGGTTGGTAGGTTGCTACCGTTTTTTCTGGCTCAAGTTTCGACTAGTGAGACGGACACATTTGAGAAGGCTGAGTTCCTGTCATCAGGGCTAA
>NW_027179261.1:0-1447 GCF_019968985.1 Porospora cf. gigantea B | reverse complement strand
ACGCCCCAGAAGGAGACGTCCTGTTGCAGACACTCGTGGTAAGGACTTGTGGTGGTGGTGGAAGTCGTAGTAGTGGACTTCTCTGGGTACAGGCAAGCGATGTCTCCAGACACGAAATCACGGTTCCACTTACTGCCCGTTGCAGCACTCAAGAGGAAGCACCCTCCATTCGTAGCAGTGTACATGAAGTGCTGACACTTTGGATCCATACGGCAGTCGTCAGTGCAGGCGACGAGAGATCCGGGCCGCGTCTGACGGTAGTAGGAACCAGTGAGCTGGACCCCTTCTCGGATACACGGGTGCGAGAAGCCTCGCGTTGTAGTGCTGGTTCGGACTGCTGGGGCAAAGCAGCTTCTCTCACCAGACACGAACCCATGATTCTCCTCTCTATAGCTGACACTGGACTTGAGCCAGCATCCGCTATCAGCATAGCGCCAAAGGTACGCAACACAGTCAGAGCGCCGGGCGCAACGAACCATACAAGCATCTGGATTCGAGGTAACCGCGTGCTCAAGGTCAGGTCCAGCAACCTCAATAAGCTTTTGGCAGGGCCCCAACGGGTTGGGGTATTCGCCAGAATCACCAGATCCAGAATCACCAGATCCAGAATCACCGGATCCAGAATCACCAGATCCAGAATCACCGGATCCAGAATCACCGGATCCACCTCTTCAAAGCAACTTTTTCGTCCCGAGAAATGATTGGTGGAACTCGTGAGGTGCAAGATGTTTCTCATGAGCCGACACTGCTGGTTGCGTCTGTCCCAAGAAAAAGCGTGACAAGCTTTCAACCGCAGGCAGGTAGCCCAGCACTCGTCTACTGTTCGGGTCCTGGTGACCTTGGCGTCGATACCGTTATAGACCTCTCGCTTGATGCAGGGGCTGTGTAAAGGGAGTCTCCATCCTTACTTCGGAACCGTGGCGTTGCCGAAACATTGCATCGACGCCGAGGAGTACAGACTGGCAGCTCGCTCACTCTGTGAGGATCTAAGAAGGGTGCATTGGTGAGTGCTGTGGTTCCAGGTGATATACCGGCAGTTGGGAGTCCAGGTGCAGTTCTTGACACACACCTCCGGGCTGATGGTGTTAGCCCGCCGGACTACGGCGCCTGTCATAATCACGCCTCCACGAATGCAGTGGTGTGTCTCAGGCTCGCCGTTGGGATAGTAGCAGCTCATAGCTCCCGACTGATGGCAATGGCTGGGTCCCACTCGGCTCAACGTGGAAAGCAGATCGCACGTTTTATGAATCGGATCGAACGAGAAGTAGAGACAGCCCGGTTTCCGGTGACACGCGCTTGCGCAGGTCCCAGACGCGGACGCAATGGTCCTCACTATTTTCTGGCCTTCGTACTTGGTCCAGTTCTTGAGGCACGCGTACGGGTCCCTTTTACCCAACGCTAAAGTGGCGCCCACCACAACGTTTAGAAGTTGCATTGTTTGAAAGTA
>NW_027179260.1:0-11099 GCF_019968985.1 Porospora cf. gigantea B | reverse complement strand
CCATCTTCGGAACTGTAAGGGATATCGAGAACAGAATCCACAGGGAGCACACGAATAGCGGCCACTCAAACCGTTCGACACCGGAAGCCATGCCGGCGCAGTAGGTGACCACACACAGAGAACTTTTGACCACAGTGATGGTTCCAATGGAAACGAACTGGAAGGAGGAGTTGGTCGCCAAAATGTCGACGGACGACAGCAGCGCAATGGGGAAGTAGTAGCGAAAGAAAGTCGCCCAGTGCATAGACGGGAATTCAGGGGCATTGGGCACCGAGTGTCTGATTATAAATAGGATTACCGTCATCGTAAAGTTGTGGAAGCCCGTGACGAAGCAAGGAATGTGGATGTTCAGGAGACCGAAGAGCTCTTTGTTTAGGAGAGAGATGGTAATGCTGGAGACGAACCAAACACACATCGCTGCCAGAGGGATCCACCAGTCATGTTTGACAGCAGCTACCGGGGTGAATTCGCCTGGGCTGGACGGTGCCGTCACGAGTTCCAGGTGTGGGAAGGTTTCTATGGCTCGCTCAGACGTCTCCGACGACAGATGTCTTGGGTCTGCTGAAAATTCATTGTGCAGCTCACCCAAATTCTCCAGATCACTAGCCCAAGCAGTGACCTGCGCTTTGGTAGTAATGTGCAGGCCGACTGAGCTTAGCTCTGTGCCAGGGGATTCCATCGAAAACGTTTGAATAACACAGACGCAGAAATATTCAATCACGAGCCCCAGCGAAACGGTGAAGGAGTCTGAACAGCTTGTGTGTGTTCTTTGCGTCTGCAGGTCGCTTCTTCTCTTCGTCGGTGGCACCTCGCCTTCGTTGGCAGTACCGTATGACACCCAAAGCGAAGGCGCCGCTGGCTCCGATGCACATGCACCAGCGCGCCATCTTAAGAACCGTCACCAGAATAATCGTAGCAGCGAGACCTATCACCAGCAGAGTCTCTGGTGTTGCGTTCACCAAGCGATCATTTGTCGTCATCATGAAAAAGCGGCAGATTTCCGCTTCATGGCTTCCAGAAGATTCCTCATTACTCCCCCCTTCGCCAGTTAACAACACGGTTTCGTGTCATGCATGAAGTCAGCACATAGCTGTCGTAGAGACGGTGATCTTCCTGTCTGGAAGAGTGAGCACTTGTGTGGCGTCATCACGAATAGGGCCGCTGAAGGACTTCTCCGGCAGCGGAATGGACAATGGCGCCCCTTCAGGAGGGTGCGCGACTTTATGGAGGTTGCAGTAGTTGCACTCCGGGTCTACGAACCTACCATCAGGGTAGATGGCGTAATGGACGTTGGACCCGTCATTGCCGAGGCATGGAGGCAGCAGACGGCCGTCCACGTCGACTTCGAAGGGAATGTTGTCAGGCCACTCAACATCTTGGCCCGGCTCTAGCTCGTAGTGCAGCTCGTTGACAACCACGCCTTCTGCAAGGCGAGCATCGTCGAGGTTGACTCCCGGAGGCAAGATAACGCTCTTGGTGACGCACGGGACCTTGGAGAACAGGCCTCTGGTCATCGTGCTGAAGTCCCGGTGTGCCTGCACGGCGAACTGCTTGGGTCTCGAATCCGAATGGCTCATGAGAAACTTCGCAAATACTGCACACGCACCTAGGTGCAGGGCGACTACACGTAACACTGTGTCTGACTAAAAAACACGATTATGGACTCAAAACCAGTGAGTGACCGCTTGCCTGCTCACCAGAAGGAGAACCGCTTCGACGAGATACAGAAGCGTCTGAAGGACGGTACCAACAACGTGAAGTCCTTCTTGTCAAAGACCATCATCAATTCTATGCGGAGCTGTGACGCGAAGGACCTGACAGTGGAGCAGCACGAAATGACCTTTACGCCTGAGACGCCCAACAAGGGCAACGGCAGCATTAGACCGATAGCTGTGAGTAGCACATTCTTCTCTCACGCAGCAGTTCCACGACCGAAAGCAGGTCGATGGTCATGTTGCCCCTGAGACCTGGGGGCACCACGACTTCGACTTCCAACTGGATCTCCTCGAGGGCGCACAGCTTCAGTGCTCCGCACGGCACAAAGCGTCAAAAGCGGAGATTCCAATCCGGTGCATCTGGAAGCGGAAGCTTGGTGGACTGATGCTGAATATTCCTTTGACGGACGGGACGGCATCCTATTTGCTTACAGCTGATGATGTCGGAGCAACCGTGTTTGTCGAGGCTAATCCCACAGCGAAGGGTGTGTCAGGCACCGCATTCGGCTCTCTAGGCCCGTTTGAGCTTGATGCCGTCAGCCGACAATCACTAGAGGGTTATCTGTCCCTAGGCTCCGTGTCATTCCCGCTGGATGGATCTAGGGAAACGGCCAGCTGTCCAGGTCTGAGTATTGACCGGGAAGGCGTTCGTGTGACTCGGCAGCACAGGAATACAGTGCTGACAGATGTTGAACACGCATTCGGCACACACTACCCGACGGTGGAGCTCGTCCCCCAAAGCCCTACGCGCTTTACTTTAACCTTGGGCGCTTCGGAGGATGATCGTCACAGTTTCACAGCGCTGTCGCGGCAGCAGCGTGACCTCATCGCACTCACAGTGAGGTGTTTCAAGACATCGAAATACATCGGACACTCAGCCCTCATTGAGTTGGTTATGAGGCAGAATCGTAAGATCACAAGAGACTCTGAATCAGACATGAGCGTGGCCCTACAGGAGGCAGAGCATTTGAACGCAGAGGGCGAGCTGTTGGATGTGTTTGCACTCACAGAACGGCTGTCCTTCGAATTGGTGAAGTTCGTAAAGAAATGTGAAGAGTCCGATTTAGCGTTAGAACGCGTAACCCGTGAGAAAGAAAACCTCGAGATCGACGTCAACGCCACCATCAACGCCTACAGAGACCTGTTGGCATCAGAGGGTGACAAGGGCGTGCCGGCCCCTGACGAGGATTTGGCAAAGAGAGCTGCGGAGAAGGCTGAACTGGAGACCAAACTAACAGCTGCCAATAAGGTGCTAGAGAAGTATATTGGAGAACTGGAACACCAAAGGAACCAGTACCGCTTGCTAAGCGAAAGACATGCACAGCAGGCACGAGAGATGAGCGAGTTGACTCTGAACGAGACGCGACGCCTGGACGACTCCGTACAGGTACAGCACCTGCAGGAACAGGTGGAGCGCCTGCGCAAGCAGTTCACGGCTACATCGAAGCGCGAGACGGAACAGAGCGTCAAATTGAAGGAGCTCAACGCCGAGATGGGCAAACTAAAGCGTTTGAAGGCCGACCCCAGCACGAGGATGGAACAGGAGATGCATGACCTTCAGAAGGATAACATGGGTCTGACTCACAAACTGCGCGCCTTGGAGTGCGAACGGAAGGAGATCCAAGAGAATTTCATGTACACCAAGGCTCGCCTAGACGAGCAAGTTGCCGAGAAGAACGATGTCCTCCGGTCCAAGGAAACGTTAGAGCGAAAGCTCGACGAAGCAGAACGACGATTAAAAGAGGAGAAGCGCGTAAACCTGGACTGTTCCCAGAGGGAGGAGCGCGGACTTCGGTCGCAAATCGAGGACTTGACCCAAGTAGCCGAAGCGTTGCGAAAGGACAATACCTCTCTGCGATCGAAGCTCCGAAAGTTGGCCACCGCTACGTAGATGCCGTGTATTGGCTCTGCAGATCGTATTCAACTCATGCACGTGTCTCTGTGAAAAAGCTTGGAATTTATTCAGTAATGCTCTGTGCCCCCTGGGTTTCTCTGCGCGACCTTGGCGACCATTTGAATGAGGAGGTGGTGGTGTTCGTTCGCGTGCTCAGAGGCAGTCACGATCACATCCAGGTGCAGGAGGACGACCAGACGTGCAAGTGCTACTTGGGCCACGCGTCAGCACCAACTTGCACCTCTGTAGCGCTTCGAGCTAAGGTAGTAGAACGTGGTACCTTGGCTAACGTCTCCAAGGTGTGGGAGTTCGGTAATCAAGAAATGAAGCCAATGTGGGCAGCCTTGAATCTGGCAAGGACGGACTCTTTCCGACCCTTTTTCACACCCGAGAGCCTAAATGGCCCCAGCTTCGACGGTTGGGTTCCGTAAGGGCATTTTAAAGATGTATGTACGTCGCTCTTAATTGTCAAGGCTTCATTTTTCATATGATATCTATGGGTCAACACGTGGGTTGCAAATATCAAACATATGGCGAAGGCATCCCCTCCGAAGAAGGAAGGCCAAAAGAGACGCCACAAGGCCAAAGAGTCGTACTCCAGCTACATCCTTAAGGTACTGAAGGAGATTCATCCTGAGCTGGGAATCTCCAAGCGCAGCATGATGATCATGAACTCCTTTGTGCAGGATACCTTCGAGAAGATTGCTACTGAGGCTGCGAAGCTTTGCCGCTACACGAAGAAGGAGACGCTCAGCACTCGCGAAGTGCAGTCCGCCACCAGGCTGGTGCTGCCGACGGATCTCTCGAAGCATGCGACCACAGAAGGTTCGAAAAGTGTGGCACAATTCTCAGGAAACAAAGCCTAGCTTGAGTCTCTGTCTAAAGCAAATAGAAAGCAAATACTCCTTTCACTTGAATCCACTTGAATCTTTGTCTAACAAAGCAAATGCTCCTTTCACTACTATTGGCAGCCTCGGTGGCAGTTTCTGGTCCGTTTGCAGATGATGTGTGTTTACAGCCCTTGAACTTTCAGAAAGCGCCTCTATCGCGAACGGGATTTCGACGACTACTTGATACAGAAGCCTTGATTTCACAGTGGGTCACTCATCCTATGGCTTGCTTTGAGCTCTGTGTTGGAGCCAGAGCCTGTCAGTCATGGGCAACTGTCAGCATAGCATTCACCTCAGAGATGGCTTGCCTGATCTTCGCGGCTGACATTACTGACTTGGAAGACGACACAGAGACCACGACTTTCTTTGTGACGGTAGGGCCTAGGCAACCACGGGCGCGACCTTGTGCAGATGCTTGCGCCGTTGAGGCGTGCACGCAGTACGTCGGGTTCCGCCCATACCAGTTCGATAGGCGGTGCAAGAACGAGGAGCTTCCGGGCTGCAACTACGACATCTTCCGATGCTGCCGGCAGCAACCGCTTGGCCACCCCGCAGGTGCAGCCTTGCCTGGCGCAGGTCTGACGATGACGGGGAACTTTCTGGTCACTAGGGAGCTTGGCCCTAACGACGTCACGGTGAACATGAACCGCTGCATCCGTGAGTGCCACCGCAATGACGACTGCGACACCTGCAGTCTGAGCACTTTGATGCTGCCTTCTGGCGACCCGACCCGAGTGACATGGGATGCTGCTGGAGTGTGTAACCTCTACTATGTTGCTGAGAAGGACAAGTGGTCGCGGTTCTACAGCCTGGATTCCTACGTCCTTACGCATGGTCCTGCGTTGGCGATCGATTTCCTGTACACTACAGACGGAAGCGTAGGTCCGGGTACGGCACTGCCTTCAATCGGAATTAGCAAGAGTCGCATGCAGTCTATATGGGTATGAGTGTCACCGTATCGGTGCGACTTCGTGCTGCTACGTGCAAAGAACGCTGGGTTCGTCACTGAAATTTCAGTTGGGACGGAGCTAAATCAGTTGAAAGGGTCTTCAGTCCTTCACAGTAACATTACGACCCGGGAAGGGGATTCTTGACTCGCAGCTTCATGACTCGTTCGACGACGTTGCTTCTTGGTCGTATTATTGGTATCCGATCGTCCTCTTCAGCTGGTTCTAGATGCAGATTGATCTGGTGCTCCTCGTCTATCGCCCAGTGCTTGTCTGTGGTGAGCCTCCACACTCCCTGTGTTTCGGCAGCCGCCTGTTCGACAGCGAACTGCCCAATGTTGTTCGTAAGCAGTCCGTGGTCTCTGAAAGGTTGAAAGATTTCCGGTGTCACCACACGATATCCCGCATCCCAAAAGGGTTTATCCGGCACCGTTTCACCAGGGTTGGTCGACAGGTAGAGTGTGGCCGGAGGAAGCACGTTGTGGCGCCTGAGAGCTTTCAAAACAAATGCCGGCCGGTTGAGCTGCTCGTTTGTCAGGCGTTGCTCCCGGTTGGGAGTACGGTTCCGTTTATCTCCGGATCGCAGCTGAACCATGACAGGGTGGGGGCCGATGGCAGCCAGCAGGGCCTTCGCCATTCCGCGAATGAAGGGGCTCCAAGGGATGGTTGGTGTCACGTCGTAACACTTTGGGGCCGTGTCGTTTGAAAACTTCGGTGTAAACAGATGGTTACCAGAGACCGTCTTCGGGCGGTAATCCACCAGCTTGGGACTCACGTTCTTGAAGCTCGTCACGTTAAGCCGACAGTGAACTGGTCTGTGCACACGTAGGCATGTATCCATGCCCTTTAACACTATATTGTCAACGTCCACCAGATCGGACCAGTATAGCTGACACTGGTTTCGCTCGCCAGCATGTTTCGGAGCGAATTTGGGTGTGAAGTCGAGAAGAGCCCGTTTCTCGTAGGCGGCCGTAATGCACAGGAACTGCAGTTCTCGTTCTCGGTGACTCAACCCAGCCCCCATATTCACTCTCGAGTCAGTCAAGTACCCTTTCGATGAATCGCATAAGGGTACTTCACTCGCAGCGTCACCAGGGTGCCGAGGAGCTGTCTGTTCGTTCAAGCGAATCCACGTACGCAACTGCAGCTCTGCCACGTCGCTCTGAGGAGCATTCATCCACAACCAGACATAGAGCAACATCAGAAACAACATTCCCGGCCAAAGGCAGGCGCCAGGACACTGCATTCCGTCAGAGTGCGGTGAGCACACACTGACACAATGGTAATTCGCTGTATTGGGATCGGAAAAGGACTTGAGGGCTACGCGGAAATCTCACGACGACCTTGAAATACCACGACTCTCAATGTCCACCAGACATTACCGTTGTGTCAGTGTGTGTTCAGGCCCTCAATGTCCGTTTACTTATCTCTCGACCTATTACTCCCTCCTGTGCTCAGATGGGAGTTTGGCTGGGGCGATACAACAAACCACAGGTGTTCAGGCCCTAATTTGGGTAATTCCAGCTGTATGGCTCTCGTGAACGGCGGCTCCTATAACAGCCGGGCGTTCGCTTCGCAGGAGTTTGGGATGCATCTGCGCGCACTGCTGCATCCAGGAAATGCGCGTGCGGCCGCTGAAGGTGCAGCCCGCGCTACCTTTGACCACGTAAGTGATGGAAGAGTTATCTGACAGCGGAGCCGGGCACTCAAGATGCTGGACCTGTCGCCGATGCTAGACGAACTGGACGCTGACTGCGTCACCGAGTGCAATATACGCTGGTACCTGTCTGAAGTCAGCCGAGTCGCCTGTGCCATCGGGTGTCTCCACGTGTTCGAGACGTACAGGAGTGCCTGGGAGATTCTCAAAACGTTCTTCCCCACTTCGTTGGGCAGCGCTCTCTCCGAACTCGTTGAGCTCACTCGCTATGTACCTTTGTTCGACACTCTAACGGCAGAAGACCTCTCCAAAATCGATTTTCATGTCCTAGATCGGCAGAAAATGATCTCTCTTATCCGACCTGGGCGTCACCACTACAACGCGAGCTACAAAAGTGCCTTCCTCGGCAGCTTCGAGAATACACAAGAGGTCGACGAGGCATGCAGCTCCGCCTGCGTCTGGCTCGACAATATACGAATGCTCGAATGTGCCCCTGTTGACCTCAGCGTCGTCTTTCGATCTGCCTACCAATTCATCCTGGACTACGAGTCCTCACCCGCCCAGTCCGAGGCTGACGCCGGCCAAGCGGCCTTCATCCATGCACTGGAGGCTGTACAGAGGTCGTGCATTTTCCTGGATATCGTTCAACCCAAGAAGGTCTTACAAATAGTTCACCAACATTTCCTCCCTGACTTCTCGGCTGCAGCGAAGGCGTGCACGCAAGTGTGCACGCAGCTGCCGGTGGCGTCTGACACGAACGTCGCGCCCCGCGTCCGCGTATACCTGCAAGAGTACCTGGCCGCGTTCAGGAGGTCGGCGTCTCCAACCGCTGCGCACCACGAGGCTGTGGAGAAGACCACGGAGATTCATCAAAAACAGAGGGGGATTGGCTTGGTGTGAGTAGTGAAGCGCTCCGTCATCCAGGCGATGCTGCCAGGACCGGACAGTCACGGGACTTCATAAACGGACGCCTGTTGAGCAAAAGATAATTCAAGCCACCTGGGATACCCTTTTCGAACGACATGTTCTGGACGGCGAGCTGTTTGTCACGGCCGCCTCTCTTGCGAGAGAGGCGGTGTCGAGCATCTACCCAGACCTGGTCTTGATTTCCGCCACTCCGCTCGCCTTGTTCCAGAGGTTCTGGGCGCAGGCCTCGTCCAAGCCTGGCGCCGAGGACCTCGTAGAGAGAGCGCTATGTGAAGTCTCAGGTTCCATGGGAATTGTCTCTCCTACATCAACAATCAAAGTTATGTTCCGCGTCCTTCGCAGTCAGAACGCACCCCTGGATAAAACATGGCGTAATATCCACAAGGCGCTGCTGCTTCTACCATGGGTTCTGAAGCCTGGGTGTGAGGAGAAGCTGGAAACCGTCGTGAAGGCCTATACCAAGTACTGTGGCGAGGCCCTACGGAAGGAGCATAATCCATTCGAGGCTTCTCAGAAAGCAGACCTAATTTTGGCGCGCATGTTCTTCGATCAACAGTCACTGAGGGTAGTCTCTCCGAAGGTTGAGGCCGAGTACCTCACGTTCCTGGAGCACACGATTCGATCTCGCCGTGTGGGACTCATGCAATTCCACGAGGACGCCATGGCATTACTGCCACCTGAGACGCGGTTCGTTGATTTGTCCTACATCGTCGATCGTGTTTGCAGTGGCCGAGACACGCAACGCCAACTGCTTATTTTCAGACGTGCTTTACAGGCTCTTGATTGCATTGACATTCTACCAGCCGCACGTGAGTTTATTAGTCAGTACTACGGCTGTGGCAGCATATTCCCTGTGAAGCTGTTGAGGGTATTTTTTTGTAAGGTGAGCTGATGGTGGCGACTAACTCAGGTCCCGGTTCTGATCGACCACAACGTCCCAGTGGAACACCTGGAGGGGCTTCTTCTGGTAGCATTCATCAAGGCCTACGATGCTACGTTCAATTACGAACTGGCGTGCAATCAGGCCTGCGAAATCGTTGCTCTTTCGAAGAATGCGTGTGGGGCTGACCTCTGCTGGCAGAGTCCGGTTGCCCAGGAGTTTCACAGGGTGTTTAACCTGGTGTTCAAGAAAACGGGGTGCCCCAAGACTGGAAGCAAGATTGCGAACGATGCCGTGAAGGAGTTATGCGAGTTTATCGGCATTCCTGTCGAACCTCCGCGAGACCTTGAGAACCTTTTCAGCATGCTACTATCCAACAGGGAAGAAAAGCTCTTCAGTGGCACCGAGGAGGAGGCACCCGACGAGGCATACAGAGCTGCACTCACCCTCCTCGGTGACATTACAGACTTGCTGGGGCTCGTGATGCCCCCCGCAGAAGTCGTCCACAACCGCACATTGGTTGAAGGCATGGAACGGTACCCCACTCTTCCGCCAGCCATCGCTGCGGCCACGAACGCCGTGCAGACGTGTCTTACAGCCCTTCCCTTCGATCACTGGGCCTTTGTCTACCGGCGCCCGGAGGCCATTCTGGCCCGCTCGACGTGAGAGCCTGGGCAGTGGTCCACGCAGCGTTGTTAGCGGAGCCGTGGTCTCGGCTTTTTGCGAGGCGTTGGACCGCGGGCACGAGCTCGGAGCGTCGTACCACATGTTCAAGTCGGCCTTAATCGTGGCGGAGCACTGCTCGTCGAACCGCTGGGGTCGTAAACGAGCCTCCATCAGCCAGGCACCGGCACTCTATGATGGAGGAGTGATGCAACAGTTGTCCCTCGGCGTCCGAAGATCCCTCGAGCGGGAACCCGATGACATTGAGGCCGCATTCGATGAAGGACTGGCAAACATAAGGGCCACTACAGCCTACTTGGGTGTAGCAGACCTTCAAGTCGTAAACCTGGCGACAGCTTTTACTGTAAGATACGGGGGTTCGTCTAACAGCAATCGTACGAGTCGTTCACTGGCACTGGAGTCGACGAGGATTTCGCTCTGTTTCTCAGTCTCAAAGTGACCGAGAGGCTCACAGAGGTGCTGAATCTCTATTCGCTGGAAGCGCTTATTCTGCTGGTCAAGACTTCCTGTCGACCGCTTTACGAGAAAGCAGTTACGGCATCCCGACGTCTTCCGTGCGACCTCCGTCGGTCTGAAGGGTCCCAGACTCGATTTGCTTGCCGAGGAGCTCAAGTCGTCAGCAACTTTTGCTCCTTCGTCGGTAAACACGGCCCAGTTTCAGCCTTCTACAGGGCATCGGAGGCTGCAGCGCGGTGTGAGTTGGGGTCTAAGAATTCGTCTCTCTCGTACGAGTCGCTCATCGACAGCAGGTTATCCGAGGCCTTATCTCGCATGACTTGCGAAAACGTACGAGAGGTGCTGGACGGCATTCCCGACGAAAGCACTGCGCTGTCAGCAATGTACAGTGAGGCGGCATGGACGGAGTAAGCAGAATCCTTGGTGGTGCACTTCGCTAAGTCAACGGACTCCCTGCTGGTCGCCCACTCAGAGTCCCTGAAGCAGCTGGGTCCGCTAATGGAAAGCTTGGACCTGGGCTACATGGAGCAGATCTACGCGCGGATCGCTGACTGCACTGCCCAGGGAGGAGGCCCCAACGTCAATGCACTCAGTGAGTGTAAACGGCGAACAACACGCAGTGTGTGAGTACACCAAGGAATCCCTCAAGAAGATAGAGGACTCAGACGGGAGTCTGCAGCGCCTCTATCGTACCTTCCGGCTGCTGGTCGAGACCCTGTCCCCCGCAAAGGCCGTAGAGGAGTGTGCCTTGCTTGTTGGACAGTCAGCAGTGTCTACGTCGGACAGTGATCGAAATTAGGTTTACTGGGTAGCCATTTTCAGGAAGTTTAACTTCCATTGGCTCTCAGGATCCCGTCTCAGTTCTGAGCCTACAGGTTCCAAAGGAGGAAAATCGTCTTCGGATATCTCTGCAGGCGCCGTGTATGTCACAGAGGAGACGTCGGGTTCACGTTTGCTTCTAGGCACCCGAGCCCCGCGGGGGAACCGCCGACCCCGAGGTCGGGGTCTTGAGGGGGGGGTGCAGTAGAGCAGGGGGTTGGCGTGACAGT
>NW_027179259.1:0-1454 GCF_019968985.1 Porospora cf. gigantea B | reverse complement strand
TTAGGGAGCTGGGTTGAAGGTCGCCCCGCAAGGACAGGCAGCTGAGAGCACAGAAGGTGAAGCCTGTTGGTTACCGTGTCGCTGACTCTGTACAGCCATTCAGCCGCCAACCAGTGGGTCACTACTCAATTACGTGAAGGTATCAGACCACTGCAGGCGACAGGAGGAAGCAGCGAGTGCTTCTTCGAAAAGCGGAGACAAGCGGTTTGCACTTCCAAAGGAGCCGAATTCCGTTGTGTGTCGTGGCGTCACCCCGGAGTCCCAGGAAGGAAGCTCGAGATCTCACTGATTTATTCACTAATGTCATTGCTGACTGCTGCGCGTCTTCTGATATCAGAGAGATCCAGTCGGACAGATCACTGCGATTGATGAAGAGCATTTTGAGGAGGCTCAAGATTTGATAAGATCGTTCCGTACCTGTCTGCCCAACCACATGCTGGTGTTGGTGGGGATGGGACTTCCGCAACACATGGTAGAGAAGGTCAAGCGGATGTGTAACGTGCGATATGTTCAGTTTGACTTCGAGAAGTACCCCGACTACGTTCACTTCATAGGTGAGTACCGCTTTAAACCGCTGGTAGTTCACAACGTCGCAACACATGGTAGAGAAGGTCAAGCGGATGTGTAACGCGCGATATGTTCAGTTTGACTTCGAAAAGTACCCCGACTACGTTCACTTCATAGGTGAGTACCGCTTTAAACCGCTGGTAGTTCACAACGTCCTCTTCGACAAGTGGAATGTGGTTGCCGATCTTCGGCAGAACCGCAAGGTTAGCGCCGCAGAAGACTTTAGCAATCGCTGGACCCGCGCACTGGCACTGGCAGACCAGACAGGGGTCGGCTGGTTCTGCCCAGAGAAGTGGATCGCGTACTACTTCATCCCCGACTCCATGCTGAAGTACCTCCCCACCACATTGAACGACCAGAACAATCACATGCCGGGATCCAGCTCGATATTACACAGCCACATCTGGATTCGATAGTAATGTGGTGGGTAGCGTGCGCCCTGGACCCGAATTGCATGCCGGATAAGACATGGACGCCCACGGATAGATGGCACACAGGCAACCCCTCGATATGCAAGGGCCGGAAGTACCATTTGACTTGCCCAAGAATTGGAAAGCAGAACGAACAGGTTGCGAAGCCAGACACGCCGAAGCTGGAGTGTTCCAGGCCGGATCAGTCGTCGCTGAACGTGCTGTGTGCCAACGTTGACCAGATACACCCTATTTCCTGGCTCTCTGCGACCAAGAGAAGACCGACACGCTGGTACACGAAACCCATCCCCATATGTGGAAACGAAACGCCTCTGCTGTGAATCACTTTCACGTGGAAGTCATATATATCATACTTACCTTACCGCGCACTGGCACTGGTAGACTAGACAGGGGTCGGCTGGTTCCACCCGGAGATACTACTTCCCAACTCCCTGCTGATGTACCTCCCCACCACGT
>NW_027179258.1:0-11106 GCF_019968985.1 Porospora cf. gigantea B | reverse complement strand
AATCCACAGATGGTCTCTCTCGAGGGTCAATCCTCAGCAGCCTCGTCAGAAGGTCGACGGCCAAGTGGTACTCAGTGTCTTCCATGAAGCCGGGTCTCAGTTGGTACCAGACGTCTGGCCTCGGGGGCCACTGCGGCCACTGCGAGTTGAATTCGACAGCCGAGGCAACCCATGAGTCCTTAGAGGGTGTACCCAGCACCTGGAACATCTTGTATAAAGTGGTCACCTCGGATTCGCCAGCGAAAAGAGCTCGACCATAAATCAGCTCTCCTAGAATGCATCCCACAGACCACATATCCAAAGCAAAGTCATAATCGTTGCGTCCAAGAATGACCTCTGGTGCTCTATACCACAAAGTCACCACCTCGTGTGTCAAGTCCTTTTTTGCTTCCGGTTGATACCGTGCAAGACCGAAGTCGGCCACGAAAACTCGCTCGTGGCCATGGTTGCCCGCCATGACTCGGTTAGCCCGGCTGGTGGTGGGAGCTAGCCTGGCGCCCGAGGGTTGAGGGTCAATGAGTATGTTTGAGGGTTTCAAGTCCCGATGCACCTGGTTCGTCCAACCCTTTGAGCCTCACAATATTCTTCCCATGGCAATGCTGCAGCCCTAGCAGAATCTGCCGTATGATGCTTCGGACTGATATCATAGGCATTCGGCGATTGTGGAAGCACTTCATGTAGTCTCGAAGGTCCATTTGTATCAAGTCGAATTCCAGAAAGAGGCGGGCCTTGCGCTGGTCAATGATGACGTTGCGCAGCGGCACGATATTAGGGTGACGCAACTCTTTGAGCACACCGATTTCCCTTACAGCCGTCGTCGGAATTCCTATCTGTTTGTTGTGAATGAAAATCTTCTTCAGTGCCACCAAGGAACCCGTTTTCTTGTTCCTCGCCTTGTAAACTTTTCCATATGTTCCCTGACCGATTACAGACAGCTTCTCAAACGTGTCAGTCAGCGTAATCCTGGAGAATGACTCCTCAGATGTCTGCTCGTCTTCCTCGTAGATTGAAACTTCATTTCCGTCGTGGTCTGGGGCACAGATGGCGTGGGTCACCATGGGTTAGAAAAACAAAACTACAAACTGATTCTATTCTGCCGGCGAATTTAATTCAAAGCTCCATCACTTTTGTCGTTCCTCGTCCTCCAGCCCGGCTTTCCAGTCCCATTTGGTGTCGAACTCGTAGTCGTGGTCAGCCATCATTCCCGTCACTAAACCCTTCATGTAGTCAACGTCTGGCATTTGGGTGAACGAGAGCTTCCGACAGTAGTCGAGATATTTCTCGAAGCCTGCTGGAAGCCCTCGACAAAGGTCCTTCACTGACACACCGATCTTCTTCTTCATTATTTTCTCATACTTCTCTTTCTTGCTCTGTGCACGAAGGCCCTGCCAAGGCAGGCTCCCTCGCGCGAAGTAGACGAACACATAGCCAAGTGACTCAAAGTCGTCCCTCCGAGCCTGCTCGATGCCAATGTGAGTGTTGATAGATACATACCTGGCTGTTCCTGTCAATGACTTGCCCTCTATATATGGAATGTGCCTTCCACTGCCGTCCTGGAATCTCTTTGCCAGTCCGAAGTCAATGACGAAAACTCGATTCTCCCTGTTGGAACTGCCGATGAGGAAGTTGTGTGGCTTTATATCGCGGTGGATTATACCAGTTGCCTGAACGTCACCTATCCGGTCAATCATCTGATGAGCCAACATCAGAGTAGTCTTCAGCCTGAACTTCCGGCCACAGTACGAAAACAGATCCTCGAGACTCGGTCCCAGCAACTCAATGACCATGATGCAGTATTCGCCCTCCACCCCATACCAAAATAGTTTGGGGACGCCGGCTACGCCCTGCAACAAGCCATATATCTTGCATTCCAGAATGAGATGTGGATTCGGCCGACGAACGTGTTCCATTTTGATAGCGACCTCAAGACCGGTATAAAGATTTCGTCCGAGATAGATCACGCCAAACGATCCAGAGCCTACCTTCTTTCCAACTGTAAACCTGTTGGCCACACATACCGCCACGTCTGACGTGCCTTTCGGGCGAAGGATGTCTTTGCGCACCTTTCCGTTGCAGCGCTGCTTCTCGTGTTCCAAACCGGAGTTCAGGCGATTCTGCAGCTTCACAAGCTCCGTGTCGCGCTCGATTTTTCGGACTAGCGCTTTTCGGTCTTCTTCTAAGGTCCACGACGCACTTGACGCACAGTAGGAAGCCGAGTTCTTGAAATACGCTCGTCTAGGGACGTCGAACTTCACAGGCGGGGTGGATGACGACGGCACCATCGTCGGTTCTGATCTGGGTTTGGCTGCCTTCTCTTTTTGCGGACGGGCCCGACCTCGAGCTCCCGTACCTAGCGGTTCCTCGACCTTCTCAGGCACGGCTCGGATGGGTGGATTGGGAACTATCGTATCTGTCAGCACTCGTTGGAGTGGCGGGTCTACTTTATCAGGTGCACCTGTCGAGTGCCCTTTCGGTAAAAGCTCGTCTAAGTACTGCGCCGTGCATCTCGATGGATCCTCGACCTTGTGGATAACGGTAGTCTCATGCTGGACAGTGTGGTTGGCCTGGCAACAAATATGTCCAAAGAACCGAAACCTGGAACCCTCCTCTCTGGTCATGGCTTCTGGAGCCGAAATTACCGTATAATTGTCACTTCATGTCAGCGTTTAGTAGTTATCTGCCTTCTGTCGGGTTCCCTACTTGAATGCTCTCGGCCTTCTAATCCAAATACGCAGTTTGCCAATGTGCGCGCTGTACTGGCTCGTGACACTTTGTGCCGCTGGCGCGTTGAGCACCGAGGATCAGAACCTCGCTAGTTTGCACTGCACCGCGGCGTGCACGGGTGCCTTCTTGGGCTGCGGCTTTGTCGCTCAGAAGCCTTTTTTGTCCCTGCCAGGCGCTGACGACGACATGGACGAGTGCCACTACGACGGATCCGTCTGCATGTCTGCTTGTTGGAATATGAAGGACGAAAACTTCTTGGACCGTGTCAACCCCTGGTTTCCGAATCTATTGCTGGAACTCGTTGGGGAGGCGCCCATAGAGGCAGCTTCCGACCTGCTTAAATGTCACCTTGTCTTTACGCACTGCCTCTGGGAGGTGGGAACGGAGAAGTGTCGACTGGAACGACTTGGATGCGTCAGTCATATACAAGAGATCGCGGTCCCACAAAGCGTATCCGACAAGATGGCAACGTTCTACGAAGGCATGTCCACCTACGCTGGCTCCCTTGTCAGCGAAGAGCTGGAACTCGGAAGACTAGCGGAGAGGAAAAGGGCTGCCCACAACGCCCAAGACACACGTGAGCTCATGAGCACTCTCCGCAATTGTCTCGCTGGTCAATCGGCTTTAGAATGCGGTGACGTCTATCAAAAGGATCTGATAGACAAGAGCGCCGACAGTCTGAGGAATGTGTTGCCGTTGTTCACTTAATCCCCATCAATCAACTCGCCCTATGCTTCGCAATGAAACAGTCATATGGTCTCCAAATGCATGCCGTTCCCACCTGCGCCCGTCGTAGGTGAGCCACTCCACAAGCGGTCTGAACGGAACAGCCAGAAACATCTGGCAGCAGCTCATGGATACGACAGCCAGAACCATGCAGAGAACTAGATTCCGGTTGTCGGGGTTCGCGGACGCCAACTGCAAAGCGTACGAGTACTTGTTAAGACTTTCGACGAGGTAGACGGCGAGCAGGCCTGGGACGGCAAACTTCAGAGTAACAACCCAGATCAGAGGGAAGGTGACGCTGCTTCCACCACAGCACTTCCTATTGATGTTGTTTCGGAAGTTTTCAATGTTCCCCAGCGTGAGCAGCATGAAAGACCACGGCAGAGAAGAGAAGGAGGAGAAGCCCCCATCTTTAATAGCTGCCGCTCTCCTTTTATAGACACGCATTCCTCCCATCGCAATGGCAGCAGTGACGGATATCAATGACACCCCGCAGATCAGGATCTGAACAGTGCTCACAGTGGAATGCCTGGTTAGAGTAAGAACGCCAGCCCACCTCTTCTCCTGCAGCATAACTGCCCCTACTGTGGAGATGTTCAGGAGCCAAATACCGAAGTTGAACGTAAAAGTGGCGCCGCGCCCCACAGATGCGTATTGTTTGTGCCGCTCCTCCACCCATGTGGCACAAACGACGAGGATCAGCAGCGGGACGGCGATCAGAAAGTCACAGACATCAGCGACGGCCTGCATTATACCAGTAAGCATCACATACTCGGTATCTCTTAGGGTAGATAACCCCGCACAGCACATGGAAAATAGTAGTGGCGATGTGAACCACAGATACGAGCCGGGGCATGCTTCGCAGCTCGTAGATCGATAGAGCGAATGTTTCATGGGCCACCAGAAGCGCCATGCTGACTGCCAGGATACCGATGACGCATCCGCCAACCTTCATGGAGTCCTGCGATGCGATCAGAGAGGGAAGTAGTGTGTCGTACAGATCCATGTCGAAAGACCGGAACCGTTCCCAGGATATGCTGTTGTCGATCATTACGTAAGCGATTCCACCAATAGGAATGACGGCGAAGCTGACCGCGATCAACAGTTGTACGAAAAAAAAAGTTCTGGGTGCTGATTGTGCCGGAGCTCACATTGCCGCCCGCGGTATGTTGACCGAAGGGCGAACGAGATATCCAAGGTTCACCATGAAGCCCAGGCCATAACACTGGATGACAGACCGTAGCATATTCAGCCAGAGGAGTGGGTTCCAGAGCAAATTCAAATCCACTCCTGGCAGCGCGTACTCCGAAGAGACCTTTGGCATAGCTACGAAAAAAACTACGTACCCAAAGATCCCCAGAATCATGATTGCGACGATGAAGAGCGTGGGCGCCAAGACAAGCCGCCGTAGTTTGTGGTTGATGGTGAAAAGGCAGAGCTCCACCGAAATCAGAACCACAAACACAGCCACCTGTGATGGCTGTTTGGATGTCCAGTCGCCAAGCAAAAAGCGCGTCACGTTGGACACTTCGCAGGCGTTACTCAGTTGCGACCAAGAGCAACGATCCTCAAAGGACGCGGAGACGTCGGTATTCACAATGGGTGCGTCTGTGAGAAGAGGGCCAGGCCCCTACGCTCTATGCACGATTCGAATGTCGGCTGGCTTTCGCAGAACATTGTCAAGCCGTCAGGCGTGAAATAGGGCTCCTCATACGCTGTAGTGAACAGCGACAGTAGCGGCGTAAGCCGAGTCAGGACAGTGGCGGTTCGCACGGACACGGCACTCATCGTGAGGTAGGTGAAGCAGCGGAGAGACCAGCTGTAGTGGTCGAGCACGGATGGCCAACGGCTGTGTAACAGCGAGCCCATGCAGAGCTCGAGGCTGCGTGTTGAGGGGTCGAGGACTGCCACCAGAGAATCGCGCAACCAACGAAGGCGCTCAGCACAGTAAATGGGATGATGAACACGAATGAACCGAAAAGATGCAGTTGATCGTAAAACAGTTCCATGTGAGCCGGACCGCAGGCAATCGCCATCAGGACGATGACCAGCTCAGCAGAACAACATGCTACTCTGATGGATAAGGTCCCACAGCCCTACTCCTCTTTGTGTGGCGGGCATCTTACGAAGTCTTCAGTGATGAGCCGCCTGCCAGCATAGTCAGCCTCACACTCGTGCCGGTCATCATCGTCCGTCCGCAAGGAGTCGAGGCGACCAAGCGCGGGTCGCTCCTCTGGCACTGCTGGTTGAAACACCAGCAAGCCTCTGTCAAGGCTCTCACGTGCCTTCTTCTGCGTGTCTGCAAGAGACTCCCCTCACGTGAAGCCACAACCGGAGTGTTGCGTCGTCATTGAGGGTGGCCTCGCGCATCCGCAAGCGCGGATTGTTCGAACGCCAGCGGGGCCCATTGGCCTGCTGGAACATGGCCTCAGGAGAAGCGTCGCTGTTCAACCCCCAGTCGTGTTCCATCCCAATTTGGCGGAATTTGCAATCGAGCATGGTGAGCCACCTCTCGGCACGTGACGCAGGACAATGTTAAGTACGTGTTCGAGTGCCTTTGTGAGATCACCAAGCTGGGGGAGAGTGTCTGTGTGGTAGGGGCAACCAAGGTAAGATGATGTGTATACAGTCATTCAGGAGTTGGGCCAGTGGAATCCTGAGGAGTCCCTCGAGCTGACGACCTCTCTTGACAGGTTTCCCCTTTGGTACTCGAGTCCGATTTCAGTGGGTCACGGATGCGCTGAGTTCAAGTTCATCATCCGAAGACGAGACGGAGGAGTGAAATGGGAGAACTGCGAGAACCGAGTACTTCAGCAATCCCAACAGCACGGGAACGTCCTTCTCATTCGCTGTCGATTCGGCTTCAGAGACATCAGCTTATCGACAGAGTCCGTCTTCGCTACGGAAACTGACTTGTCAGAGGAGTACTCAGAGCACTCCGTCGCCGAGAGGGCGGTTCTGGCATGGGCTCCGCCAGAAACGCCGGCGAGGCCGGACATTGCGCACCCATTCGTAGAAGAGGCCAAGACGAAATCTTCCTACCGGGAACGACTGCATCTGGTGCTGGAATCCGTCAAGAAATCCCATGACCGAGAGTCCATCAGCCTTTGCGTTATGCTCGTGAAGCTCATCCACCAAGGATACGCATTTTGTCCGGTGAGATACCAAGTGGAGGCGTGACTCAGGAGGATGGCCGACACTTCCGGCCCAACATTCACGCCGTTGCAAGTCGAGGAATTACTCAGGTCATGTTCCACAGCCTTCAAGAGCAAACTCTCGCCGCCAGCATTTTCCTACGCGAAATGCTTCCTATGCTACCCTCGTTCGCTGACTCATTCACTGTGGCCCAGCCTCTGACCAGGATTCGTGACATCGCCCATCGCAACGACATCCCTAAAGAAATGAAGTTGAGGATCAAAACACAGCTGCAGAACAAGATCCACCGTTGCTGCGATCCAGCCGACCTTGTCGTCTGCCGCGAAATACTGGAGGAGCTGCGTGTGTCCTCCTGTAACCCGTCCCTGGTTGCGGAGATGGAGACATTCTACAGCGAACTGAAGGCCTTTTTCAACGACGTAAATCTCCGAGAATTGGTTGAATCCCAATCCGATTTTGTATCTCAGGAGACGAAAACGGCGCTGTTGACGCCGCATTCACACTCTGTCGCGTCAATTCTTGCGAAGCTGGACGTCGTCCGACGCGCCCGAGCTAGCCTGGTCAGTAAGATTCACGATGGAGAGTCCGAGCTGCAAACACGAACGCAGTGCTTATTTCTCGACCTAAGGTTGGAACAGCGGGCTTTTGCCCTGCTCTCCGAACTCGACCTACTAATCGAGAACACAGAATCGGCGGTGGTGGCACTCCTTCGAGGTTTGGGCTCCGGTATCGATCATCTTCGACTGACTTTTCCTTTCGATGCGGAACTCGAGTGTATCGATAAGGCCCGTTGCATCCTCAACGAGAATATCGTTGGAGATCATGATTGGCTCTTGGTCCATTGCTTCGCGCGCCGCTTGCTGAACTGGCACGCTGACGTGGCTGACATCTTCCTTGTCCTCAACGACGCCAACCTGAGCCTCCAGCCCCTGGTCACCAATAAGCGCGAGTCAGCGCTGCGGCTGGGAGAAGGGTGCGTCCGGAGTCACGTGGTCTTCCAGACCTCGAAATTTGTCTCGCGGGTGCACCGGCTGGCTTGTGGCAGACTAGGACTTCCCCCTGTTGATGTAATTGCGGCGGGTGTTAGGGAAGGTTGTCTGCTGGTGCACGTTGACAGGGTTCCGGCGTCGCAACTCGTGTCGCGAGTTGTCTGCGAAGTGAGATCGATAGGTGTAGCTAATGCAGGAGGCCTCGGTGGATGTCGTGCTTCTTGTTGACGACTTATCCGGCGATGAGCAGGTAGTCGGTCTCGACGGCGAAATCGGCGCGCTTCTCAACACGCGTGTACGGGTTGTGGGATTGATCGCCCGGCAATCCATTCCGACGCTCTCCCATCTCGGCGTCCGGGCCCGCCAAGAAGGCGTAGTGATGGTGACTGTTGACTGGGTTGAACGGGAAGCGGTGCGTCACGTGATGAGTTTAGTCGGGAAATTTGTCTCACTCGACACTACGGCCTCGGACTACTCGTCACTCATCAAACCTGCTCCGTTCATCGCGCCAACCAAAAGGGATCGCAAGGCACGCCCTCACACCCAGCCTTCTGTGGACCTGGAGACTTGGGACGTGTATTTTGGCAAGGAGATTTCGAAGGAGCTATGTGGGTCAAAGGCGCACAGGTGCGGTCAACTCGAAGGCATCGCGGCCTCTGCAGAATTCGACGCTCCGAAATCGTTGGCTTTGCCGTTCAGCACTACCCACATTCTCCTCAACGCCGACTCCGCTCTGAAAGCAGAGTACAACTGTCTGATGGAGGACCTCTTAACCACCCAGGACAACATTCGAAAGGCTACTCTGGCCGGTCGCCTACAGGAGCTGATCACAGAGCTTCGGTTTCCGGACGACATGGCGTCGCGGGTTGACACGGCGGTAAGCCGCCTGCTGGGAGATCGCGAGCTCTGCATGGTCCGGTCGTCCGCGAACGTGGAGGACTTGAAGAGCGAATCCGCAGCGGGACTGTTCTCGTCAGTGCCCGCGGTGAAGTCTACTGTGCACGCGCGCATACTGGAGGTGCTGGCTTCCCTGTACTCGTCCTCCGCTGCTCTGTCGCTCTCTCAGATTGACAAGGCGCATATGGCTGTTCTGATCCAGCCTCTCGACGCATCTGTTGAGATGTCCTGCATTGTGCACTCTCAAGCGCCAGGCGTTCCTGAGAGTCACGTGTATGCTGAACTGGCAATGGGCCACGGAGAGGTGCTCGCCAGCGGCAGCGTGAAAGGCACCCCTCACCGGCTTCTGATCCCCCGCGACCCCAACGAAGCCGTCCGGGTGCAGTCCTACTCCAACCTGCGGTGCAAGGCTGCCGTTTCCGACGACGGGCGACTGGCATGGGCTCCAACAGCATTGCATGACGACCATTTCGTCCAGTCAGCCCAGCTACGACAGTGAGTTTATGGTTGATAGCACACAGGCTTGTGAGCGGCGCAATTAGGCACTGCTGTCTGCGGCTTGAAGACGCCTTCGGTGGTCCACAGGACATAGAAATCACGATTGACGCCCAAGCTGCCGTGCTCGTGACCCAGTCTCGACCTCTCTAATCAGCTTTTCCCGCTCGTTTTGCAGTTAAGGCGGCTTTCTTCTGCGCCTTCAGTTCTTTTGCCAATAGGTCCTTGTAGGTCTTCTCAGCATCCACAAGAAACTTTGACACGTTAACAAAGAAATCTTTGGGCTGCATTTTTTTCGCTTGAGTTTCCTTCTCTCCGAAAAGAATACAGAGGGCGGTGAAGTCTGAAAAGGACTGCTCGAATGTCTCTTCCAAATTCTGCATCTCGGGTGCTGCTGTTTGGAGGAAGGTGGCGAGGTTAGCTCCCAGAGGATCTGCCATGTCTTCCTCAGCCGCCTTGGCGACGGTCTGCACCTTCGTTAGCCCTCCGCGGAGTTCTTTAATTTCCGCTTCTAGCGGCCCTCTCTCAAGGCGCACTACTTTGCTGATGACGAATCTGAAATCTTCGATGAAGCTCAGAGCTTCGCGGTCTTGCGCGAAATGCCAGTCGATGACAAGCTGCAGCGCGGTTCGAACTGGCTTCAGAGAAGATCGCACGTCCGCCAGCTTTGGCAGAGTCGATAGTCTGAAACCGCGAACAGCAGTGCCATTCATCTCGTTTCCCAGTTTGAGGATTGTTGTGAGGACTCGCTTGAACCCCTCGTGGTGTGTAACCAGCCCTATTGCCTCCGTTAGAAAGTCCACGTATTTCTGGGAGTCCTTTAAGTTCTCGGTGTAACGGAGCTTATACAGATGCGCCTCGAGTCGGGGCTTCAGATGTTTAACATCCATCACAGCCGCGATGAATTGTTCTGGGCGGTCCGCCAACGCTATGTCGCCTCCCCCGTCCAGGAACGTCTTCACCAGCTGAATCTCAGCAGGCTCTGGGGTAGCTGCCACAAGAGGTTCCGTGCTCATCTCGTCCAAGGTCTGCGGATCCAGTTCGATTATGGCCTCTTTGAGCTCGTCGAAGCCCATCTTACGAAACCTCGCGAGGCCAATGTTCATGCCCTGGGCACGTTTGGGATCCGTGATAAGTTGCACCACTTTAGGTTTAGCGGCCTCACCGGCCTCCTTCGCTGCGGGTTCCTTCTTGGCGAATTCGGCCTCAATGTCGCCCACGTCAACACCCAGAGGCAGTGATCGATCGAATATGGTATTCTCTATGGTGTCGGGCAGGTCCCAGAACATCTTTTTCGTCTTGCTGGCCGGTTTGGCTGCAGCTTTCTTTCTGGGAGCCTTGGAACCGCCAGCTTTTTTGAGGCCTCCAGGCTTGCCGCCTGGTTTTTTGCCAGGCTTGGAGGGCTTGCCAGGCTTTTTTGCCTTTCCGGGGGCGTCAGCCTTCGTGGCAACGTCCTTTGACGTGGCTCCAGCCTTGGCCTCTGCCTTGGCTGTCCTCATCTCTTCGATTTTCTCGGCCCACCACTTGTCAAAGCCTGGTGGCATCTCCTTTAATGGCCCTCCAGGCCCTCGGTACTGACCAGCTGGCAGCTTCAGTGCGCCTGCAGGCAGAGACTCCTCGAAGTCGTAGTTGGCCGGTATCGGGAATGCCGCATCAAGCTGTTTTACTAACTCAGAAGTGGCATCGATGCCACCTCCAAGCACCAGTTTGGTAAGGTCCTCTGGTTTCACCACGATTTTTTGGCCGTCAATGGTCACTTCCACTCCGCCAGACAAGATGTCAGCTGCGGTGAGAATCACGCGACCATTACGGTCGCAGAGATTCCCATTGGCGTCAAGCTTGCCCACAATTTCTCCATGTGAACCGATAATATCTCCCTCCTCGCTTATAGTGGCACGTTTGCCTTTTGGCGCCCGAGGAGATCTCGCCGACAGGAGACCCTGCACTTGAGCGGAGCTCACGCCTGACCCCGGCCCAGCTCTGGCCCGGTCCTGAGGGGGGCCGCTTTGACCAACGCCCTCTATGTCTGGCACTCCAGAGGCGGAGCCGAAGCCGCCTCCTCCGCCCCACATTCTCCTCAACGCCGACTCCGCTCTGAAAGCAGAGTACAACTGTCTGA
>NW_027179257.1:0-11163 GCF_019968985.1 Porospora cf. gigantea B | reverse complement strand
GAGAATCCGCCCTTGAGGCCTCGGATCGTTCTCCTCTGTCCGCCCTTTCACCCCTTTCAGGACTTCGGTATCGATCTCCGCGAGAGGAGTCCGGTCTAGACTCTCGCGAGGATCTGGCCGCGCGCTGTTCACGCATAAATCACGAAATCCTAAGCATTGATTCTCATTCCAGACGTGTCAAAGCCTTCACAGATCACTTGCGACACAGGACGCTCTTTAGCGTCAAACTTCTTTCCCTGATCTTCCCTGAGGGAATTGTACCACTTAGTTACGTCGCGGATGAATTTCGGCGAGAATTTGATGGTAGTGGCGTAGGTCGCTGGAGTCGTCGCCTGAAGCTCGTCAGCGTATTGCTGAACCGGAACCCGTTCAGAGCGTTTGCCAATAAGATTGCTTGTCGAAGGCGCAGCCCAAATTCTCACATAGAAGCCGTCCTCTGTTTGGTGACCGATGACAAGTCTGTCCGTCTCAGGTCGCACGTCGGTAATGTCCTTGGTACCGTTCTGGGCACACATTCCCACCTTGTCCGAGGGGTCCTTCTGCTTGTACTGGAGCACGTAGGCACTCTCGAACTTGAACGTGAAGCCAGGATTCACCGCCATGTTGTAGAGGCTGTTCAAGAGGTCCTCGAAGAGAACGCCCGTCATTTCATAGTAGGAGCAGGTTCGAAAGGCTCTGACAGCTTCGGGCAAGACCAGGTTGTCCGAGGAAAGAGAGGGGTTACGGGATTGGGATACAGCCCGCGTGACTGCCAGCACCTTACCGCAGGCCAGCAGGCAGAGGTCGCACGGGTCAAAGCCCCAATTCAAAGCCTCGTTCGCGTATAGAAGAAAGCGGACAACAGCTTGGGCTCCAAGAACGATATTGGAGTAGGAGGCACTATCTTCGCCTGCGGTATCTCGGTTCCACTGACCCACTAAGGAGCGCATGAGGAAATAAGGTACGTCCATCAGCTTCTCAGGTTGTTGAGTGGTGAACAGCACGTCGATACGACGGTTGTGGTACGGTGCCACAAGTTGAAGCACCTTGCCATCAGGCGTATCCTTTGTTCCGATAGGAAGTGCCAGAGCTGCGCCGACGTTGCCGTTCTGACATTTGTTGGCTAGGTTGGTGATGAACTTCCGCACCACCAGGTCAGTGGACACGCTCTGCGCCACCTGCACAACGAATTGGATTTTGCTGTACTTGTTCGAGCACCCCGTTGCCCAGGGACCCGCGAGATAGGCCTTTTTCACTGTGCAGTGAGGGATTGAGCGGCTCAGTTTCCGGCAGATATCCTCCAAGTCATGCTTGCTCTGAGAGAAGAGCTGATCCGATTCACTGAAGCTCGACAAGGCGCTTGAAAGGCGACAGTACTTGGAGTGGCCTCCTTCGGAGTGGCTGGTCATACGACAAGAGTTCCGTGTGCGGTGGCGGAAGGGCCAAGCAAGCAACGAGTTATGAGAGGTCAACAGATCCCCCAGTGTGTTGGCCTCACTGATGGTGGTCTTTCCCACGGCGAGACGTCCGTTCACATCCAGAATCTCCACCACGAGCGTTTCATCGTCGTCCATTTCACGGAAGGGACCCGCGTGATAGGCGGCCAGCACGGCTGATTGGCCGTTGAATTTCACATGTGTGTAGAACGGTCTGCATTCTGGGACGGAGGCGCCGTCCGGAAGAGACTGAAAGGTGATAAGCTCGTTGTATTCAAGGCCCTTGCCTTTACGAGGCTGGTCGATTGTGATGTCGAAGCCCGATTCCGAAGAGGTCGCGGCGAATTGCAACCCCTGCTCTCGATCCCATCGACATAACCGCTCGCTACGTCTCCCGTCGCTCACGTTCAGGGTCGTCGGTGCAGGAGCGAATCCCACGGCCGAACCACCCTTGAGAGTGAGGTTAGCCGCGACAATGGGTGGCGATGGGTCTTTCGTCTCACTAAGGTCCCGAGCAGTGGCCATGGAAGCTACAAGCTGGGGAAACAGGCGGATGTTTGAGGTAGATTGAGATACGCGCATCCTCATCCTCAGCAGAATTTGCCGATTTCGGTTATTAAAATCATAACACCTTGTCCTTGCTTGCTCCAAGCTTGCCCAGCATCTACGGCCCGTTGTGCATGCGCAAGGGTACCCACAGTGACACACCCCCCAACACAATGTCTATTTGGTCTATATTGCAAATGTGCTTGTTGCAACCATTCTTGGAGAGGGGCGTCCCCTTGAATCTGTTGGAGAAGTTGGAATTCTCCAGAGAGGAGATCTTATCTCAAGCAGTCGCGCTCTTGAAAAGACGGCAAGACCTTGACGTCGCATTCAGTATAGTCAACTACGTTGATAAGGCGGAATTGAAGCAGGATCTCATCGACGCGGTTGTAGACGCCTATTTTAAGACCCCAGACCGGCTCGAGGATCGAATTAGCCTAGCCCTCATGACTGACCCCGTTGTGGTTTCTAGCGGACACACATTCCAACGTAACTCTGTTTTTGACGGCAATAAGCTGAAAGTAAGCACCTGCCCAGTGACTCGGCAAGCGCTGCAGAGCCAGGCCTATCCGAACTTCTTTGTGAAGCAGGAAATTGACGCCTGGGCTGAACAACGGCGAAAGTTCAACCGTGCCGTCACGGAGAGAGGATTTTCTTCTTTGAGGACCAGCTTGGCACGTCACCTTGCGGACGTGGTGAGCAAGCACGCTGGTGAGGCTGGACTCTACCTTGCCCTTAAGCTGGACATGGGGTTCACGGGAAATTTCGAAGTTGACACTCTGTCTTATATGACAAGAACTCTGACGTCTCGTGACCTGATGGTTGATGAGCGACAATGCATCGAGTCCCTAATCGCCTTGGCCATCTCTGGGGCTCCTGAGGAGTCTATGACTCGATTGTGCACATTGGCGAACACCATTAGCACCACACTAAAAACGAAGAAGGTGCATCAGAAGAACCGGCAGGCAGTCGCATTGTCGCTCATGCGCGTCGCCACAAGCATCCTCGAGTTGGAATCCCAGTTGGGTATGCTTTTTGACAAGGAGCTGGGGGAGGGGATTCGAATGGTCCTGTCTCAGTGTGATCTGCAGAATTCCTACGAGATACTCTTTGGAAAGCCATGTTGCACGCAATCAACGACATGCGCCGCCTTCCAACGCGGCAGCTTTAGCATTGCTCAAGTGTACCTCGATAGGCAGAGCGAAGCTTATGTGCCGTTGGTGATGTACACAGCTGGCCAGCCGATCGATCTGTTAACTGTGACCACCATGTGGAAGGATCAACTCTGGGGCAACAAGAAGGGGGAAGCCCGATTCGCTATCTATCGACAAAGGGAAGGGGTATCTGTGACCCCACAGGTTGTCACGCAGCACCCAGTTGCGAACGAGAATGAGCCACTCCAGCTTTATGCCCACGATTCGGGTAACGATCATAGCGACTCCAGCGTCGAGGGAATTTATCGACAGCTAGCTGTTACTCCGCTGGGCGTCATGCAGCCTCCAGTTCCCAACGAGTCTGAGGAGTCTGTTTCAGAGCAGTCTGTTTCACGCTCCTCTCCGACAACAAGAGTGGAACCGATATTCACTCGTAACTTATTCGGTGTCTTCGGAGAGAGTGGACCTCGCGAGCGAACTGAAGTCAGCTGGTCGGCCGATTCAGAAATACTAAGCATGATCCAGCCTGGGGATCACATCTCTATCGAAGGGAAGGTTGGCGGAGGTGGCGGTCATGCACTGGAGTTTTCCGGCTTTCGATTCGATGTCATTTCTCGTGCAAAGGGAAGTCCCAAGACCCCAGAGTTTTTGGTGCCTTTGCTGCTGTTTTCTCCGTTTTAAATTTGCACCACTGCACATTTCGCTATGATCCCTGTCTCCTTAGAGACCAAGTCGTGCAGGCCACAGACATGGTTAGAAGGCTTCGGCTGGCCTAGTGCCGATCTTATTCTTTCTCAGATCACACCTCGGGACCTCGCGACCTTCCCCGAGCTGCCACCAGAGCTCAATTTGGTTCCTCCCCACGACCAACTTACGCACTACTCCTCACCCCAGGGCCATCGGTTCGCACTCCATACCGATCGATGGTGGTCGATAGGCATGGTTGTCAAGGGTGGCATGATCCAGTCTCATTTCGAACCTCGATGACGAGGGGTTGCGGCAAGCATCGTGACGTTTGTACTGTCTTGAAGAGCTCCAGAAAAGAGTGTGTTACTTTCGGCAAATCAAAACGGCTGTGTTTTGAGTTCATGCGGTCAGCAGAAGCGAACACTGCGAGCTGCAGCTGGTCAAAGGCGAAGTAGAGGTTGCCCTTGCATTTCTGCGTGAATGACTCGACCTCGTCTTCCGTAATCTCGGGGCATTTTGCCTGGCGCTGGCTAAAATGAGTGAGGAGTAGGCTATGACATTCAGCTTGCACGGCTGTCGCAATAGCCTCGGCAACGGTGCAATGCTGCTTGGCTTTGGCCTCTCCCTCCATACCAGAGGGGAATGTAGCTTCATGTATCAATAGACGGACACCTCTCGCAGCCGCAGCGAAGCTCTCCGACGGGCGGCAGTCACCCGAGTAGGCTACCAAGGGGGTGTCGCCTTCTCGCACCACGAAACCAAAAGAGTCGGGTACGCCCTGCCACTCCATATGTGGCACAGGGACAGGTTGGATGAGGGCGGGGCAAGGATGGGTTATGAGTGGTGTCTTTGACATAGGAAGGAACACCTCTACTTCAAAACCGAACAACCCGCAGATCTCGCTCATCCAGTGCTCAAGGCTGGCCGGAAGGAAAATTCGAGTGCTTTGACCGGTCCGACATGCGAGCAGGTTGAGCAGGCCGTTGTGGTGATCTGCATGGGCATGGGATATGGCGACTGTTGAAGTATTCTCAAGACTGCGGGCGCCCTCAGATGGAGTGCAGTACGCAAGCATTTGAGCCACGGTGCCCTCTCCACAGTCGAATAGAAGTCTGGTGTCTGCGTCTATATCCAACGCGACAGCTGAGACGTTTCGATACTTTCCAGGAATGGCGGAACCAGATCCCAGTACAGTCACTGCAGGAGTCATCGGCGGCCCAGTGAATGAGTCGCTATCGTTTTCCGTTGGATCAGCGGACGGAGCTGCAGGTTCTTCGATAGAAGGAAGGAATGTGAACGTGGACAGCGGTGCTGAGGATGACGACTTCTGTACAGCTGGAGGCAGACGGGGAACCATGCCTGGCAGTGCTGACCTGACGATATCCAAAAGGCGAGAGCTGTCTTGAGACACAGGCAGAATTCTGTCAGTGTCTTGAGACGTGACAGGGGTACCGGCCCAGAAGTCCGGGTCAGATGTGGTGCCCATCAAGAAGACTCGGGATATTGACGCGGTTTCCAGGGGGGAGTGAACACGCTTCCGGCCTTCCAAGGACTCTTCATCGAGTGAACATTGTACCAGCTCTGGCGTGAAGGAGTCGTTCGGCACCACTAAAAACGAGGCCCCCTTTTGGCCCGGGCCAAGGAAATCAGCAGCTCGCAATGGGGTGCCGTCTTCTTGGATCACGTCCTCGCCCCGTTTAAGCGCGCCACAGACGGGCCCTTTAATACCTAGGCGCTTGAGTTTGAGGCCATCCAGCTTGCCTGGTGTGTCAGCGCATTCCGAGAGCAGCGACAGTCTGACAGTTGATTGAAGGCGTCTTTTGGCAGTTTTGGCGGCATAAAGAGTAAACTGCACGTGCCGCGCGGCGGCGGACGGCAAAACCACGTGGCCTGAAGCGACCTCGTACACATAGAGGTCGAGGAACCGAAGACGGGCGAAGGACCGGCTCGCGCTCATGAAACGAATCATACCAGGAGGGCCCCACAATCGCACAGGTTTCCCGCGCGGGGAGCCCTCTGAGTACTTGCTCCTAACACCCTTCACGTTGCCGAACGTCACTATTTCCCACTCTTGAGTCGATCGCGCTGGGTATGTCGATCCAGCGCTGCCGTCAATCTGTGTCGAAGGGGGAAAAGACACTCACGGTCAATAGGAAGCCCAGCAGGCCAGAGACGTTCTCCGGCAGCAGTTCCAGTATTGTTATGTCTTCAACCTTCGAGATGGAAAGACGGCTCTCGGTCATGAAACGTTGAGTGTTTTCTCCGCAATTGACGAGAACCCTAGAACGGGCTGTCCGGATCCATAGACTTGGCGGCACGCCCGCATAGCGGTGCCAGCCGAGGGTCGTTACTGTGCACTCCATCGGAATCACAGAATTTCCCCACGTGATTGCATGCTCACAGAAATTCAATTTCATTTTCACAATGTTCGAGGCTGTGCTCAATCAGGCAGTAACGTTCAAGAAGATATGCGACGCTCTAAAGGAGATCGCCAGTGATGTGAACATCACCGTTAACGACGAAGGGATGTACATGCAAGCTATGGATGCAAGTCATATCGCTCTGATGGAGATGGATTTCAAGCGGGCTGCCTTTGACAAATACGTATGTGACCGCCAGATGGTCATTGGGCTCAACGTTAACACCTTAGGGTCCATTCTGAAGGCTGCGACGAACGAGGACTCTGTGACTTTTCGGAAAGAGGATGACGCCGAGAAGTTCCTTGTGATGTTGAGCTGTCCGGGTGACGACCGCGTCTCAGAGTACGAGCTGCCTATGATCCGCATTGATGCAGACCAGATTTCAGTACCTTCCGGAGAGCATGATGCCCAGGTCTACCTCGCATCGAAACACTTTGCAAAAGTAATCGGTGATCTTGGTAACTTTGGCGAGTCACTGGGTATGCTTGTAACCCCGGAGGACATCACGTTCAAGGCGGTCAGTGATCGTGCCTCCACGAAGATAGTCATACGGAACTCGCAGAGCTCTGGGGTCACGGTGACCTGCCAGGCCAATGTCGAGCAGGCGGTTTCCATGCGATTCATGGCGCAATTCGCCAAGGCCTGTCCCATATCAACAACGATGTGTCTGCACTTTAGCAGGGGACAGCCAATAGTGGCCACCTTCCCAATCAACGATTCCCTCGAGTCGGGTACCATTCGGTACTTCCTGGCTCCCAAACTTGAGGATGAATGACAACTAGAGTTGTGTGATCAGTGTATTTTCAACCAAGTTAGAGGAGCACTCTGTCGTTCAGGCTTCAGCTCATTGTCACAGAATGAAAAAACGCTATCGCCGCAAGACCGAGCAACCATGAGTACCACAAACTACTTGCGAGGGGGAGTTCTTGTTGATTTGCCACGCGAGGCATTGGCAATTGTCCGCGTATTGACGTCCGGTTCGTAGTTTCTAAGGAGTCCATCGAACGACAGATGCTTCTCGACCTTGGCCGCCCTTCTGGAATGCAGCCTTTGCACTCGGGCAGGTGACGTCGTGATGTGTTTGTTGTCTTGAATATGAAGTTGCAGACAGCGGGCATCGGAGTCAGATTCCGAAAGCTTCTTACTTTCCCTCCGCGTCAATCCGGCCGGCAAGTTCTCCTTGGGCCAACGCACGGAGATCGGCGATTTGTCTGGCCGGATTCCTCCTAGATTTAAGAGTGGCACGCGAGACTTATGACGGCCCTCTGCATTCTTCGATAACGTACTAAATAATCTCAGGGTGTCTTGATGAAACTGCGCCACCATCCGTTGGACCCATTTTAAATTAAATACGTCTGCGTACAACACACACAAAAGCCTCACCGTGCAGCCTTAACCGCCGGTCCTCGTTGTAGACCAGCATAGAGCTAACCGCGTCCTTAAAATCCTGGGGGATGTCTGGGGGGTACTCATTGGTTTGCACAGAAAACACCTTGCTGATAAGAGTACCGTGTTTCGTCGAGTTGAACGCCGTTCGCCCCACTAGCATCTCATAGAGGAGCACACCCGTGGCCCATATGTCCATTCGCCAGTCGTGGCCCGCGCCTTGTAGCATTTCCGGCGGTAGGTAGTCCAATGTGCCACAGAAACTGTAGTGCTTCTTAGTCCCCAGCACGGGAGACACCCAACCGAAATCTGTTATCTTGAGCACCCCGTTGGAGTCTAGGAGCAGATTTTCAAGCTTTAGGTCTCGATGATGGAAACCAGCCGCATGGATTGCGGTCAATCCTGACACCAGCTGCATGAATCTAGTGAATGTGGTCCTTTCATCGAAGCGCCGGTGTCGAGTTCGCTTCATACTTTGGTAAAGGTTGCCTCCAGCGCAAAACTCCATGACAAGGTGAATGCTCCTTTCGTCTTCGAAGACTCGATAGAGTCTCGCCACGTTTGTGTGATTTATTTCTGTTTGCGCCAGAATCTCCTTGGCATACAGTGGCACGTGGATGTCTGTGACCGATTTTGCTATCGACTTCACAGCATACACGTTTTTCTGAAATCTCATACGTCGCACTATACCGTAGGCTCCTCGACCAACCACGCAGTCCCCCAAACTGTTACCAATACGTGCCCAGCCTTTTCCGGCAGCAGTCGTTTCGGGGGCGAAATCGGAAAGGCTCTCTGCCGAATATACGGCGTCAGGATGAAGCCTGGGCTCATGCGTGGGGATATTCACCTTGACTGACTCGTATGCAAGTCCGTGCTCATCCTTCGGACGCGCACACGTCCATTTTGAACGGAAGGGTGGCGGTAGCTGATCCAGGTTCAGCACGGGGACCGAATCGTTGTCCAAACTACTTTCGGAACTCATAAATCGGGGTTTAAGCTGCCACACCGAACACTACGCTTTCGGAAAAACGGTTTACAAATGGAAAGCTCATACCACTGAAAGAAAACGAACTGTCAATATGTACCCAACGCTCAAACGACAAAATACTTATTTAAATTATACGTTGCCGGTGCAAGTGATCAACCATTCCGTTGTGATAGGTAGACGTTGTATGTCGGCATGCCAATTCGCAGAAAGGAGGAGGGTCAGGGTGCGATAATTTTGCACACTGTGCCCGTAGAATTGAAACTTGTACTTGTGTGGCCGAAAAAGGACATTCCCAACCACTACACGAGTTGACCAGTGCGGAAAGGACTGCGGATCTCGCAGACCGTGGCAAGGCACACCTCAGACGCCACGACGCAAACGAAAGATTCTAAGGAATCCGCTGCCGCTACGGAGCCCGCCGCCGCTGAAGAAGAACCACATTCTTGCCACGTCAACTCGATCTTCTGCATGCGGCTCGAAAAAGCATTAGCTTGTTGCTCCTGAAATGGATGCCTTGCTCAATAACAGACTGAACCTGGAGGAGCCCGAAGCTCCAGAGGAAAGTGGTGCCTCTCCCCAGAAGATGGATGGAAACGTCGTTGCGCCTAACGACTTTTCTCCGAGGAAAGTGGCACCCTCTGATCCGCAGAGGAATCTTCACGATCGGTCGAGGAATGCCGTTCCCTGATCTACGACAAATGGCCGCAGTTCACGAGTTTTGCATCTGCGCTCACATACAGATCTGGAAGATCCTCAAGCTGAGTCTTTCACAGACTTAGGTATTCGTTATGGAATATCCTCAAGCCGACATGGTCACGGTGTGACGAAGGTGTTCTTCGTAATATGGACAAAATACCCTTTTAATTATCAGCGTGAGATGGCATCCTCCACAAGGCATGAATCGCAGATCTTCCACCAAACCAAACATGTCTGGACAAGACCTGAACCTTCCACAGTCTGACCATCACATCCAACGTCATCTACGGAAAGGCCACCGGCTCAACACCCTGTGGCAGCTCCCTTCAGATAATGTACAACTGATTAGAATAGACGCCAATCCCTTTCACGGTCGTGCACTAGAGCGCTGGCTTCGCTATCTACCGTTGCCAAGCTCCTCCACAACCCCTGCCTTGATGGTATCTCCAACACCTTCTCCATGGCCAGCCTTCTTGGGCGCCGCGAGCAGATGGCACACAGGCAACCGCCGAAGCTGGAGTGTTCTAGGGGATCAGTAGTCACTGAACGTGCCAACGTTGACCAGATACACCGTGTACAATGCAAGCTACAACGTTAAAGCCTCATCAATGCGACGAACGATGCTCAGCTCAAGGCATGTGGTCGAGGAAATAATGCCAGATCATTTAGGTGGTTCTGATAACCGATTTGTTCTTTAAAAATCCTTCATTTTCTTTTAAGAGATGTAATTAGATTAGATTCGTATTTTTCGCGGTACATTCGAATTTTCGCGGTACATTGCGCCCTTCATCGTTATCCTATCCAACACTTTCATCGATACTTTAGTTACCATAGATTTGACAGTAGTACAAACTTCACATCAGAGACGAGAGCTGCTCGAAGAAGCCGTCTTCTCACCTGACGCCTATGCCCGTGGCCGTATTATCGGCGACCACAGACGTGTGGCTTACTACGGTGTGGATTATCTGATTCAAACCAAGCAGGCCGATTTCAAATTCTACTCCAAGCACTCTGACGAAGCTTCCATCAAGCTCCGATCTGAAATCACTCAGCAGATTGATGGACTGAAGGAGTTGGTAGCCATGGGCAAGCGCCACGGCTGTGATGTGTCGAAGCCAGCCACCATCTTTCGCGAGGACTTCGGCAACTTGGCGGCCATCAAGGACCAGGACGGTGCCGCCATGTCCATTGATAGCTACGCTGAGAGACCTGGCCAGCAGAGTCGCTGAGTCCGAGATTCAAGAGATCGTCGACGACCTCGTAATGGAGATCCTCGTCGTCAGGCGTCTCCGAACTCCTGCATACAACGAGCTCTTTTCAGAAGACCCTACTTGCGTCACCTGCTCTCCGTTGGTGGGGCTTATGGTAAGGAGGAAGGCGTGCTCCAGCACATGGAGTGTCGCCGAGGTCTCGTGAACTCTATGAACGTGATGAAGCCCTGTACGACTAGATGGCCTTCGGAGTCGCTGGTATTTCCGTGTTGACTGACAGCTTGTCTGCCATTATGTCGCCAAGGTCACCCCCGTGCTAACGATCAGGGATTCACGACGGACTTTTAGATGGAGGGAGAGTTTCCCTTCTAATGACGATGACCGCGTTGATGACTTCGCCGTCTGGGCCTTGAAGTCCTTCCACTCCGAGCTGAGCAAAACACCCACCTACCGAGGGGCGCAGCACACTCTGTCGGTTCTAACCATCATCTACGGAAAGGCCACCGGCTCAACTCCCTGTGGCAGAAAGATGGGAGCTCCCTTCGGACCTGGCGCCAATCCCCTTCACGGTCGTGACTGCACTAGAGCGCTGGCTTCGCTATCTACTGTTGCCAAGCTCCCCTACAACGCCTGCCTTGATGGTATCTCCAACACCTTCTC
>NW_027179256.1:0-1462 GCF_019968985.1 Porospora cf. gigantea B | reverse complement strand
TTGAGAAGCGCCGGGATGACTTGCAATCCTGGTACAGAGCCTACAACGACTCCCAGCTGTACAGCGCCCAGGCCATTCGAGACCGCGGCGAAGGTCAGAACCTAGTCGCTATGGAGGAGTTCCTCAACATGATTGTCAGACTGCACAGTCTTAAGCAACCCTACAACGAGAGCATTGAGAACTTCGTATTCCCCATGCTCGTGCCTGGAGCGCTCCTGTCCAAAAGGACGAACATACAAGCCCAGAAGCACTGCTGGAGAGAGGAGCTTTCTCGCTGGCTGAGACAAGAAGAGAACGTCCTCATGAAGGAACCCTTCGCTGGGGGCCAGGACTGTTACAGTAACCTGATGTCCGAGTTCATGCATGCCCTTCACCACAACTTCTCGCAGTCGGAGAGGCTCAACGAGTCGCAGTTCCAACGAGTACTTCACTACATGACCCCTTCAGTGCGCGTTCGAGGGCTGAACCCAGTGTGGCGTCCTGACCCCCTCGTGGCTCAGCCATGCATGTTGCGAGTTTGGGCTGCTGGGGATGACGGCACCTCGCGATTCGGAAATGAGTCTGCGTTCTGGATGAATGGTCTACTGAAACTGACTGGGTCTCATGTGAAGTTTCTCACCCCTATTGATGGTGGAGTGTCTACCCCGATGCACTGGAGGCAGGTGCACGGCTTCAAGATTCCTCTACAGTGCTTCCAGAAGCTAGAGGTCAACCATCGGCCTAGTGCCGCCTGTCCCGGTTACGAGACGGAAATCGTATGGAGGAAGCAGCTCGAGATACCCGTATCCGACAACTACGTGCTGAGCAACATGACGGATGAGCCCCTGGACAACATCTCAACCAGTGACAGTAATGGCAAGATCATTACGTACAAGATCGCGCTCGGAAAGACCATCAAACCCAAGGACGCACCTAACCATCCTAGTCAGGAGGTTACCAGTCACGGCGAGCACTTCCATGCCTACCCGCTGAGTTTCCGAGTAAACACCTTCTTCCTGCAACGGTGGGAGGATGTGCTGTTCGGTTGCCACATGAACGAGAACCACAGGAACCTCGATGGTCTGCATCTTGTGTTAGACCGCTCAGCGACGTCGAGCCCGTCCTCCACTGACTCTATCAGCTCCTCGTCCAGCAACTCGTTACTCACTGCGAACATTAGTGACGACTCCTCCACCTCCACGTCACTGTCGTCCCGAGGGTTCTCCTCGTCTGCAGGCATCTCCGTCACTACGAGCTCCAGTTCCAGCTCCAGCACTACGACGGCGAAGATGGACGCAGCGGACAGATCACCCAGCGAAAAGCTTCCGAGTGAGATTCCCCCTCCTCCAGCCCTTGGTCAGTACAAGGGACAGTGGCGGGACTACCGCTATCACGGAAAAGGCACCCTGTATGATGACCATGGAGACATGGTCTATGAGGGTGACTGGCGATTGGGTAAGAGATGGGGCAAGGGCAAGTGCAT
>NW_027179255.1:0-1464 GCF_019968985.1 Porospora cf. gigantea B | reverse complement strand
AAAACTCGTCTCTGCTCCATCCACAGTAATGGTGCAAACGTATCATGGGGCACATCCTAATCTACAACCACACGTTAGGATCACAGTTTATTCGCTGCTCCCTATCTTGGTCCCGTTCCCGTTCTTGCCGGACTCGGTTCCGCAATTCTGCCCGGGCCAGCTGAAGGAGACGCAGGCGTTCCGTGGTCCCATCGGGGGCCTGCCGTTGACGCCAGTCACTTTCTAGCCCCACAGAGGGGTCTAGGCCAATGGTCAGGAAGAAGGGACTCTCCTGCGTCGTTCCATGCAGAGTCGCGCGGTACGAGAAGAGTGCGGCGTCTAGCTTCCGGGAAGGGAACCTCTTCTTGGTTCACATGTCGGAGGAAGCTAGACTGGCGGGGGTGGAAAGCTTCCACTGGAGCGTTGCCCTCGGGGTGATATGGGGACGAGGTCAGCTGGTCGATGCCCAAACGACGTGCTAGACCTTCGAAAAGCCGGCTGGTAAAAGAGGCCCCCTGATCCGACACGATCAGACGGGGTACTCCAAACCGGCAGACCCATTGCCTGAAGAAGGCCGAGGTGGTGGTCTCCGCGGACTTGTCGGGGACGACCACGGCTTCGGCCCACTTGGTGTGAGAGTCGATCATTGTGAGCACATCCCACGTTGTTCCTCCATACGCACAGCTCCAATGGTCCAAATGGACCCGCTGTAAAGGCGCCTCTATCGGATGTGGAGCGTGGAGTCCCTGAAGACGGGAGGTATCAATCCGGTTTCGAGCGCAGGAAGGACAAGAGGACAGATGGTCGGAGACGTCCAGGCCAATTAAAAACCTTCAAGAGGGTGGTGCGAGTCTTCTTGATCCCTGCGTGTTTATAGGGGCACAAAGAATGACATGCCGCAATCGCCGCAATCGCCTCATGGCGCCATCGTCCTGGCGGGACGTAGATGCGCCAGTGGTACGAGACTACCCCATTGCGCCTTGCGAAGGCGTTCCCATAGGCGCTAGGGTCTCCGTCCTGTGCGGCGACCACCTGGGCTAGGGAGGGGATCGATTGTCTTGTCGCGGGGGCTGTCGCTGTTTTAGGGTTCGTGGGGCGAACAGCCTCGGGTTCTTCCGTTGCTTCGATCCCCAGAAGGGGGGAGCACTCAACATCCTCCGGTTCGGCCCCGCCGGGCCAGACCGTCTCTATAATCCGGCGTCGTAAGGCCTCGTCATCGTCCGGAATTCCTGCGGATAGCGTCATGCGAGGTTCGAGGCCTGGGTCGGCATCGGTGTCTAGATAACGCGAGAGGAAGTCGACGTGGACCAGGCTTGACCCACTCTTGTGGAAGATCTTCATGTCGTATTCAGCCAGCCTACTTGCATACCTAGTTTTCCGCCACCATGCGTAAGCGTGAGCGTGTGTTAAAAATCGTCAGTGTGGCGTACGTGTTCTTCGTAATGGCGGGGAGGGTCCCGCCAGTATCAATATATACCCCAACGC
>NW_027179254.1:0-11236 GCF_019968985.1 Porospora cf. gigantea B | reverse complement strand
AAATCAAAGCCAAGGAGGAGAAGCAGAAAAAGAAGCAGCAGCAGGCAATGTTGGCCGCGATGTACGCTAGCGAGGCAAAGAAGACCAACAACAACCAGATCAAGGAAGACAACAAGATTGACGTATACCAGGACCAACGAGAGCAAAAAGAGACTGATTGGAACCCGGATGAGGTGGCTGCCCTCGTTGAGAAGAAACACGGCAACCAGAACGCAACCACCAAGATCGTTTGCAAGCACTTTATCGCTGCGTTGGAGAATCGCACCTACGGGTGGTTCTGGACTTGTCCCAATGGTGGAGACGCGTGCATCTACCGTCATGCCTTGCCCGTAGGGTACGTCCTCAAACGAGACCAGCCGAAGGAGGCTGAACAGGACGACACACCCATTGAGGAGATTGTCGAGATTCAGAGGGCTGGTCTGACGGGTGACAAATTGACTCCTGTGACGCACGAGAGCTTCATGGCTTGGAAGAAGCAGAAGGAAGAAGAGCGTTTGGCTGAACTGGAGAGGCTGGTTAACAACGAGAAGAAGAAGGGCAAGAAGGGCACGAATGTGCTGTCCGGAAAGGATCTATTCACGTTCGACCCGACTCTCTTCGTTGACGACGACGAGGCTGCTATGGATGAGGATTACGAGGAGGTAGATGAAGAGGAAGACGTCTCAGACAACAAACAAGTGGCGGTACCGTCTGAAATTTTCTTAGAGGAAGGTAACGTACCGGTGAGTTCACGGAGGCTTCGTTATTCAGGATGACCTGGACAACCTATCTGACTGACAGTCCGGTCAAGATCACCCAGCAGCTCATAGGGCTTGAAGGCGTTTATCTCACTGGACACTTCCGTGCTGCCGCTGCTGTGTTAGCTTTTTTCGAAACTCACCGTAGTGTCAAAAAAGCGTGGAGACCAGCAACCAGAGTAGCCGCTCCGAGCCATAGAAGTACATGTGCTCCAATTGCACCAACGAATGACCCGTACAGGAGGTGGAGCTGCACGGCGTTACTGAGAAAAAAGCAGATCATGCCCAGCAAAAACAGAGTGAACACCGTCTTTTGCCCGGCTCTCATGTTGGCCACGGCTAGGCTCACTGACTGACAGCCCAGATCCCCCCGCAGAGCCATGCCTGGTCCGAACATGCAGCAGAATGCTGACGAGATCACCACGACAAGGTGGAATCCCAGGGAGGCCGTCGTCAGCGCCATGAAGAGACTCATGGTGCTCCCCGCGACATTCTCTGGCGTCTCCGCCGTCATCTGCGCAAAGCTGAAACCGACGAACAGCGCGGAATGCGTCGATAGAGTAGAATAGTTGTTGGTGTACCAGTCCAGTTCCAGCTGGTGGATCTCTACCTGTCGCTTCGTGGCACTTGTCACTAACAAGTTCTTCTCCAGTTGAAGCATGCAGCTCTCTTCGCGATTAAGTCACGGCGATGGCAGAGGAATTAGCAGACTCGAGAGTTTCTCTCTTCGCGATTAAGTCACGGCGATGGCAGAGGAATTAGCAGACTCAAGAGTTTGATACGCGACATCACTCACAGTTTTAGGATTACTTTAACGTGTCAGTTGCCCTTGGAGACGTAATGTGCCACGATGTCGGGGCGCACGATACTGGTATTTAGCTCTCCCGGCCGGCAACAGGTCAGCAGTAGACACAGCTCTCAAACTCAAACATAACTAAAACACTGAACAGCCCACCAATACGACATCACAACGGTTGGACGACGGTACAGACGAGAAACAGCAACTTACCTAACTGTATGATTTTTCATGTGCTGTGTGCAGAACTCTGCTGCTAATCATGCTCACGCCATGGAGCGCCGCAGATGGCATGAAAGGTGCCAGGGCCCCTCTGAATGACATCAGTCGGCAGGCATTGAGGTTGAGTCAGAGGTACCATCTGCAGGACTCCGAGGCAGAGGCGCTTGCCTACCAGTACGGCGTCCTCGAACCCAGCTCCATTGTGCGACGTGTAGCGGCTAAATTGGTAGAGATTCGTCGGAACGCAGTGAGCCCAAATCAGCCCGCACAACCCGAATATCGGAAATGCGTAGCTCCTGCCTTTGACTGCCGAGCGGACCAACAGCGGCGGTGGTACCAACTCGGAAGGCTTTTCACCACTATTTACACTCCTAAGAAGCTGAATCGAGAGCCTAAAAGATACATTAACATCCGCCTGGGCCATGGCGAGGATGAGACGTCCGAGACCTCGAGACTGGCGAACTGGCTTCGATACTGCACTGGGGATATGCGGGCGCTGAACCAGTGGCATTCTGCAAGGGTCGTGCGGGTGTTGCTTCTGTTACCCAAGGAACAGCTCCGAATCATGATGACTTTAATGATGACCTACGACTGGCCCCCCAGTTTCTCCCTTACTCTGCTACGGCGCACGCACTCCAGCCTCGTGTCCCTTTATAGGTGGATCCGGGTTCGCCGGAAGATGGGGTCTGGGGACCGTCTTTATCAAAAGCAGGCGGTTGTCATGGCGGACCTCCTGAAAGGATCTGAGGCAGTCGTGTCTACGATGGTGTCAGATCCTTTCAGCCACGAGGCCGTTAATTGTATGTTCCGAAGTCCTTGGAACCAAAGACTCTTCCGGGGCCCCCCAGATTTCTCGGATAAGCTTAGCGTGATCACCTCCTTGTCTAACACAACCCCAGAGCAGTACTACACGGTGAAGGAGTCGGACATGTGGGATCCACCAGAGATCAAGAAGAAGGGTCCTCCGATTTCTCGGGCCTTCGGACAAAGTAGGGCTGGCCGTCCTCGCCTAGATAGGACTGGTTGCCAGTGCCTGCTCTGCAGTCTATCGAAGACGCCGCAATGGCGCTTCGTTGATATATATGGCGATGGGTATATGGACCTGGTCTGCAACGCCTGCTACATGCGCTACAAAGGGCGTTCTATCCTCATGCTTGACCCCGAGATGGCCTCCCGTCTAGACGGGGTGAAACCTCCCAGGCCTTCGCGGCCCGAGGAATTCAATGCGTCCAAGTATCCACATCTGATGAAGCGAGACGGCTACAAGCGACGTCGGTGATTTGTTGATAGCAAAATCTGCAATTGATGGTGCGGTCATCACACCTCTTTACGCCTCTGGGGGGCATCGGCTGCGTGACTGGCGTAATGCCAGCTCGGTGCCGCGTGCTGGGAGATACCGCTCATACCTTCGTCTCCATTGGGCACGGTTATCAGGTTCTCCAAACTGACAGCTTGGGTGTAGTTTTCAAGTCCGAAACTCTGGAATCCTCTGTACGAAGCTTGGATGCGACCAACGAAGGTACTGTTGTTGTTGGCCTCCGCAGGTCCCTTCGAGCGCACATGAGACTTCAATTCTTAGGTGAATTTACAGGACAAGACCACAAATTTGACATCAGAGGGGTGCTCTGCCTGCCTTCCAGACAGGTGCTCTCCTGGAGCAAACACGAACTCTACGCATGGAAGCTGAATTCTCGAGAATTCTACCGACAGCTGGAGCTTCCTGCAGGCTGCACTCTTGGCGGTAGCCTTGGAGGCGGTCATGTGGTGACTACAGTGAGATCCTACCCCCATAAAGTCCTAGTTGGCACCGACCAAGGCGAAGTTTTACTGTTCAACACCAAGACAGGTAGGCTCGTCCACACGATGACCGCGTTGGCCTCGGAGAAGACCAGGAGTGTCACGGTTCTCCAGCAGAACATGAAGCACTTAACCGTTGTCGCAGTCGGGTTTGACAATGGGGACGTCGTGCTGGTGGACTTCGTATTGGACAAGAAGCTGCTCGCAGTCAACGTTGGAGACGGCGCGTGCTCCGGCGTGTTCTTCAGGGAGCCACAAGCCGCGATAGGGCAAGCTGAAACTGCAAGCTTGCTGTTGACCTCTTCGACGTCAGGTGACGTCTCCGTCTGGGATTTACAGACCAAGCTTCTTGGCGAAGCGTTTAGGGCCCACGACCCCGTCAGCGTAGGTCGTAAGCGTCTCCCCAAAGGCGTCACGGCGATGTGCTGCATCGAGAACCAGCCCGACGCTTTCTTAACCAGCGGCTCCGACAACAGCCTCAAACTTTGGGTTTTTGACTCGCCGACTGATCCGACTCCGCGAGTTCTGAAGCAGAGATCAGGCCTCATGGGACCAGTGTCCACATTGTCCTTCTACGCGGATGACAGCCTTCAGTACCTTCTCTGCGCTGCCAACTCGATGGACGGCAGCATGTCGTCTTTGGGCTTGGTGAACACGCGCAGGGCCAACAACCTCCATGTCTTCAGTCAGAAGCAATGGAGGGACCCTGACGGCGTCTCCGCTGTGAAGGGCAAGCTACCACCGCTTCTCGCCTTCTCCGCCACTACTAACCGTCACTTTGACTGGCCTAATGCAGTGTCGATTCATCAAGGATCTCGCTTGCCGGTGGTATGGTCTGTCCGGTCCAAAGCTTTATCTTCGGGGTACCTCTCAATGTCCAACCCGCTGGCTAAAGCCGTATCTAATGACCCCGATTTCTTCCCTTCAGCCGTGGTCGTGTCACCTTGTGGCAACTTTGCTATTGTTGGGTACCTGAACGGGCAGATACACTCATTCCACCTACAGTCCTGCCGCCACAGGGGCCATTATGCTGCCTTCAAGCAAGTCCAACTCGAGGTCGAGAATACCGAGGAGAAAGAGATGTTCCAGCACGTGCCGGAACTAAATCTCGGCACCGTAGAACCACACAAGAAGAGGATGGTTGATAAGTACCACGGCCGCACCCAAAAGCTCTCTTTGCCCGAGTGTGCTCTGTCTGGAGCGATTGTAGGTCTTTTTATCATTAGCAGCACGACTCTGGTTGGAGTCGCGTCCGGGAGCAACGTCGTAGGTTACTGGAATCTTCAGACGTTCCAACCTCTGCGACCGCCAGTCCTTATCGGCGATCCCGACTCCACTGTGGTGCTGGCAACGGTATCAGGCGGCCTGATGGCCGTTGTCACCGCGACCTCGTCTGTATACTCTCTCCACATGCTCGACCTGGTAAGAGGACATGTGATCAGGACCTTCGGAGAGGTTGGCAAGCCCTCCTGTTTGAGAATATCTCCCGATGGAAATCTGGTCTGCCTAGTTTGCGGTCCGTTGAAGGCTGGACCCGGATCTGATGAGGGAGGGTACATCATGGCTTTCGATATGGTCACGGGCAACCTAACTGATTGGGGCCGCATGGCACTGCCTATCCTCAGCCTGGAGTTCGACTCCACGTCTACATTCCTTTACACCACCCACGGTGTGGAAGAAAATATGACCTCGGAAGACTGCTGGGCTACAGTACCTGGCCTGATTCGTGTGTGGGCTAACAAAGGGGCCTTCGATCCCTGGGGCACCCATAGCCGCCGCCGAGTGGACATTCCAATAGATCTAGACGCTGCCTGCGACGAGGAGGTTAAGGTGGAGGCGGAGGCCAGCACCCGGTCGCTGAAGGATATCATCACCACCAACCAGTTGGAACCTCGTTCGTTGACGTTATCCGGGCTGCCTTTTGGGCGGCTGGATGCGCTTCTCCACGTGGACGAGCGTCGGGACGAGGGTCGCACGGAGGAGGAGGTCCTGAGGCCTGCCAATGCACCCTTCTTCTTGTCGACTGCTTACGACTCCGCCAAGACGCGAAAGTTTAAGGACGACAGTGAGAACGAGGCGGATGTTGACCTCACGACTGAGGAATCGCCCTCTCGGAAACGAGTGTTCTCAACGGTGAAGTCCACCGACATGAAGGTCAAAACTCACCTAGACGCGCTGCTGATGGAGAGGCGCTTCGACGATGTCCGCGACCACCTGCTCAGTCTGAGCCCCTCCGCTACACACATGGCCTGTGAGTGCCTGGACTCCGAGACAACTCTGCCTCTGATGATGGAGTTCTTAACTGAGGAGGCCAAAACTCGCAAAGCGGCGGATTGGGTGCAGACAATTCTCTCCGTAGTGCTCAAGTTCCACGCCGCACAGATTCGTCGTTCTCTGCCTTCCGACGACGATTTGGCCGAGCGGATTGCTGAGATACGCCGAGTCATGGAGTGTGACTGGCAAGCCATAGACCTCACCTGCTGTCAAGTCGAGTGTTATCTGAAGTTCCTGACTCATTTGCAGCTGGAGTGAATAACTTTTCGTACGGGTATGCTTTACAGACACCATTCATGCGTTAAAGACAAAGGTGCAGCCAGTTTTGTGATGGAATCTCGGGGTCCTAATGGAAACCGATTTTCTACCGTTCCCGCTGATCCCGGAGGGAGATTGAAGCGAAGCTCGTCAGAGGCATCAACCGCCGCTAGTGACACGGCATCTAACCATAAATCACGTGAGTCCGCTAAAATTCTCCCATCAATACCGTTTCCAGTCTTAACGAAGCACGCGGAACTTCTCTCGTTGCCGTCTCAAGGCCAGGTATGCAATCTACAGGACACTTGGGAAGTAAATGCATGTTCACCGGCTCTGCTTATCGGGTGGTCCAAAGAGTCCCACGAGTCGTTAGCCTTTCGCTCGGTGGAACCTCCGCCCTGGAACTCACGGCGCGTGATATACGAGAAGATCAACGGCCGGCCAGCCCCCACCAGGGTGGGGGCTCTGGTAGTCGCCAAAGCCAGCAGCATTGAGGCTTACGAGGCCTGCACCGAACTCGGACCTCAAATGGTGATCAGGCGCTCTGGGGTCGTTATCTGTCGCCTTGACATTCTTGGCAGGCCATCTGCGTTATGGGACTTAATAAGAGACCTCGGGGTTAAGGTCTTGCAGTTTGACGACCTGTACACGGATCTCAATGTCGTACTCGGCCGGGGATCATTCTCGAAGTGTTCTTTGCACCAGTGCCGAGCCACCAAATCATACAAAGCACTAAAGAGCACAAGGTACGGTACAGTGGACCGCAAGGCAGCTGCCCCGTTCACCGAGGTGGAGGTCCTGAGGCATGTCGTGCATCCGTATCTGGTTCGCTTTTACGACTCCTTCTTGGTTGGCAACCAGATTGTGGTTGTCATGGAGAACCTGGAAGGCGACATGTGGAAGTACGCGGAGAAGCGCAAAGGCGTTGAGCCTGCTGCGCTATCTGAAGTGATGCGCCGTATGCTGGCCGCTATCTGCGGCATCCACAGATGGGGGGCGGTCCACCGCGACGTGAAGCCCGAAAACGTGATGCTCCGAGTAGCCAACGACCCTCGGACGGCGGTGCTCATTGACCTCGGCCTGTGCCTGCTGTCGGAAGATGGGCATGGTCGACATAGGTGTGGGTCGCCGGGGTACTGCGCTCCCGAGATCATCAATTCCCGGCCATATGATTGTAAGGTAGACGTGTATTCACTGGGCATTACATGTTGGGCGCTAGCCACTGGGAAGTCGCCCTTCAAACGATCCAACATCGGCGATACCTTAAGGGCCAATCAGAAAAACGACCTCAGCTACGACTACCCAGTGTTTAAACAGAACCCAGCTCTCCAGGACTTCATAGTCAACCTCAGTCAGAAAGACCCCTGGAGACGCTACTCCACAGAAGACGCCATGAAGCACCCTTTCGTGGTGCATCCACCGAGAAGCTCCAAATGATGCGGGTCTTCATAATGTACATAATTATGTGTGATTTGATTTCAGAGAGGCATACATTAGGGCATGAGCAGAATGGGCCCGACGGGCAAGAAATATGAATTTACTTGCGTCCATGAGTGACGAGTCAGGGGCCGATGATATGACGGAGGTAGTGCTCACTGATACTGAGGACGGCTTCTTGGCAAATGGGCTGCATAAGCCTATAAATCGGGTGCATGACGAGACGAGCGAGTATACGCCCTCGGAATCGAGTGAGATGACGGAGTCGGACACCGATTTTGAGGCTCTCGAGCTGGATGTCGAACCGCAGTCAGCAACCAACTTCAATGAGCAGTTCAGCCGGCTCCTCGACCAGATGGAGGAAAGCGACGGGCCTGAAGCAGAGTCCTCAGACTACTCGGAATTCGAACTCTTTGAGGAAGATATTCCGAAGAACAACGAAAAGAAGAAGAAATCTGCAGCGTCCGTTTCCAAATTAAGCGCTGAAGAGACCCAGCTCCTTCAAGCAGCCAACGACGCTTATCTTGTTAAGGACTTCCCTCAAGCGATGGAACTGTACGAGCAGCTCATCAGGCTCTCGCCGAACCTGCCTGACCCCTTTCACATGCTGTCACTAATCCACACAGAGCTCAACCAGCCTAAACAGGCCTTCGACTTCCTGCTTCTCGCGACCAGTTTGACCCCTCAGGACGTGCAGCTGTGGCATCGCGCTGTCGAGCTGGCCCGCGAGGTCGGCAGCACCAAACAGCGAATCTTCTGTCTTCGGCGGTGCCTGAGCGCGCAAGGCGTATACGGCAGCAATACAGTGGATCCGACTGACATACAGCAGATCGGATTGCTGCTGGACCTGGCGGAGTGCAGTTGTATGGCGGGACACGTTCGGTCTGCTGCCCGTTGCTTCAACCAGCTGCACAACATCTCGCCTCATGACTCGGAGGTGGCTCTGAGGCTAGCCCGGCTTCACTCGCAGTTGGGTGACCTCCAAAAGGCACAAGAGGTGCTGATGTCTTGCCTACCTGAAGAGGTACAGAGCGCCTTGGCTGACGATGACGCAGTCTACTCCATTCGGACCCCAAATGAACACGGTGTTTACTTGGATCAAACCATCGGTGAGCAGTACGGCTCGATACCGCAAATGGAGCACGCTGAGGACCTCGTGGTCCAAGGTGTCGGGCTGGAACTGCTGTGCTACATCCTTGACGTGTTCCGCAGGGTAGAGAGTTTCACGTAAGTGGTTTGGATTGAGCTGGACGCAGGCAGAGCAAGCGGCTGGTGACGCTGCTGTTGAATTCCCAGCCGCTGGCCTTGGTGCCCTTTCCATTATTAGTGCGCGTAGCCTGTCTTGAGGCTTCGCTGGGCTTCCCAGGCTGCCCACTAGCCCTCTATTGTGAACGAGAACTACTGGAACACGACTATCCCTCAGAGCTGCATGCCATGCTGGCCGATGCACTGTACTACAGCCAGAGACACGACAGAGCGCTGCACCTATACATCAGATCCGACTTGACGGACACTAACCTTTGGATCCGAGCGGGCCGCTGCTATCTGCTCTCTTCCACCACAGAGGCCGCGGTACTGCTGCTTAAACAAACTCCAGTTGGGGGTAGCACGCAGATTCTTCGGCATATCCTCCTGCAGAAGCTTGGTCGGGCAGAGGAGGCGATAAAGGTGCTGACGCTCATGTCTCCAGAGGACCTGGTCGAGCAGGACTACATCCCACCTGCGCTTCCTGACGGCGACAGGGTTCGGATCCTTAACCGGCTTGTCGAGCAGTACAAAACGCTGCAGGCAGCGCACTCTGTTGGGGTTGCCCGCCCAGTCGTGACTCTGTTCGGGAGCGCGGCATGCGCCGTCGACTTATCGGCAGAAAGCCGAGAGAAGTGGGTTGAGTGGATTGCGTCCCTCAAGGCCCTAGTGGTGGAATGTGAGCTGGACACTCAACGGCTGCAGATTTTAAGCAGCCGGAGGCGATTTGAGAAGAGACTCACCAGTCGCCTGCAAAACACTCGAGAGCTTCACACACACGTCAATCGTCTGAAAACTGAATATGGTCTGAAACCGCTGGAGGATCTTCTTGGGTGGCAGGGGTACTTGGACCTGCTGACATCTGGATTGCTTGTTATGGAGCAGTTGGGTCTGCTCGACGAGGCGTTCAGGCTTATTGAGACCGTGCTGAACAACAAGAGCCCACGGAAGAGCATGCTCAAAGGCGTCGACATCAGCAAGCAAGAGTTTCGCATTGTTCTGGAACGACTTTCGCTGCGGTTCGCCGTGGCGGCAGGATACACTCGTATCGGATTGGGATTCGTGCGCAAGGAGTATATGAAGCAGCCCGACCTGAGCGGAGAGCTTCTGAAGGCGTTTTCTCTCTTGCTCTTTGGAGGACCTATGGCGTCGAACGCGGCGATGCCTCTGAGCACAGCACCCAACAAGGAAACATTACTAGAGAACCGGTCATGGCTCATTCGCCAGTTGCTGATACGGCCCCACAACTACAATGTGATCATGATCATAGGCCACTTCTGCGTGCTCTCTGGTCGAACGCCCTTCGCCGTCGCGGAGTACACCAGGGCATGGCAACTCAATCCGGAATGTGCACTGGCGCTTCTGTGCCTAGCGGTATCCTACTTGCGGTTGTCGATGTCGAGATCAGTCGAATCTCGTCACAGCGTAGCGATCAGGTCCTTTGCACTCCTAGAGCTATCGTTCGACCTGATGACGCGCGAGTACGAGGCCTTAGCAGACATCGCCGCCAACAGTGTTCAATCACGATTATGCAATTTGTACACCTCTGATTGCTGCTCCGGACTGAGGAATGTCCTTCGATCGTTGGTGAAGAATCTGCAGACGAAATTCGGTCGACCGGGCACCCTGAAGTCCTTGCAGAATCTGGTCCGGCTGGTCATCGTTAGCCACGCGTCACTGGTGCAGTCGTACAACCTGGCTCGCGCCCATCACCAGGTCAACCAGCTCCAATGTGCCATCCCTCTGTACGATTTAGTGGTCGAAGGCTTGCACACCTTCAGCCCGCGGAATCAGGTGGAGTTGGCGCTTAAGGGCACAGAGGCGCGTTTCGACGAGACTGAATTCCAAGCCCTCCAGTGGTTCCTCTTCCGATCCTGCGTCGCAGCCCCAGGGAAGGCCATGAAGGTCGCTTTGACCTGCGACTGCATCTTTGAAGATGCTGAACCTGCAGGTCAGCATCTTGTCACGTCGGATGCCCAAACTCTCTTGCGTTTGGCATCCTTCAATCTGGGTCTGGCCCTTAAGTCCACTGGACAGGTGATGGACGCGAAAGGCCAGTGGAGATCCGGTCTGGTGTGGCAATAGACCTCAAGTGCTCAGGGCAAGGCGCACGCGGCGACCTCAACGTCGAAAGAACGTCGTCTGATCAATGACAATTGTACTGTTGGTATGCAATTCACGCTGAGATGGGCCAGGTTTAAGGTGCTTGTGAGCAGACTTCACTTGAATACGAACACCCGGCTGGCGAGTAAGTTTTTTAATTACCCTCAGATCAATAGCGAGCTGAAAGCTGGCTTTGATATTTCTTGTCACTGCTTGAGATGTGAGCAGACTTCACTTGAATACGAACACCCGGCTGGCGAGTAAGTTTTTTAATTACCCTCAGATCAATAGCGAGCTGAAAGCTGGCTTTGATATTTCTTGTCACTGCTTCGAATGACCTTCATTGAGCAATTTGCGCGCCTGCTGC
>NW_027179253.1:0-1472 GCF_019968985.1 Porospora cf. gigantea B | reverse complement strand
CATCGCCATGAAAGACTCACCCCACAATCTTGTGATGGCGGCAGATCAATTGGTAAAACTCAGCACAGACACCCACAATGGATTGCAAGAACAAGCTGTACAGTGCGTCCACCCAAGTTTTAATAGTTGGGTTCCTGGCCTTCTGTGGTCCAGGACTGTTCAACGCCCTCTCTGGGCTTGGAGGTGCTGGTTCTGCGGATCCGAAGGTCGGAGCGATTATGAATGCTACGCTGTACTCCTTCTTCACCGTTGTGGGGTACTTCTCTGGCGTCTTTTTTAACATGCTGGGGCCCAAGCCTTTGTTCCTCTTCGGGGGTCTCACCTATGCAATCTACGCGATCTGTGCGTATTTCAGCGACAAAGGGTACTGGGTTGGGGCTATTGGAGGTTCTGTGCTGGGTATTGGTGCCGGTCTCTTCTGGACTGCTCAGGGTGCTATCATGATGGCGTATTCCACACCTGACCAGAAGGGAGCCTTCATTCGAAACTTTTGGATCATCTTCAACCTGGGAGGGGTCTTCGGAGGAATTCTCTCAATGGCTCTCAATTGGAACACCTTAGGAGGTGGAGCCAACCCGTCTTCGTACTTCACATTCATCGCTTTGATGATTATCGGTTCCATCTCTTCAATATTTTTGCTCGTGGACCCCAATAAGGTAACCAAGAAGGATGGAAGTCCGGTTGTTTTTGAGAAGGCCACTGGTGCCAAAGAGGAGATCGTTGCCGCCGTCAAAGCTATCACCGACCCCTTCGTCATCAAGATGATGCTCTTCTTCTTCGCGTCAAACTGGTTCTACACCTACGAGTTCCAGGGCTACAATTCAATGCTCTTCAACGTTAGAACCCGCGGTCTCAATTCCGGACTCTTCTGGGGTGCTCAGATGCTCGGCGCTACTTTGACGGGGTTCATCACCGACAAGAAAGGCTGGACCATGAGGAAGAGAGGAGTCTACGCCTTCTCGTGGAACATGGTGAACCTTGCCGTTGCGTGGGGCTCCGCATTCATTGTTAACTACACTGTGAAGTGCGGTACTGACGGTGGAAAGGGCTGGGACAAGGGCGAAGGTGTCTGCGGCTTCGATTTGCAGGACAGCAACTTTGTTGGCCTTGTGATTGTCTTCATGCTGATGGGAATGCAGGATGCAGTGTTCCAGTCCTTCTGCTACTGGGTCATGTCGGCGGCCGCCGGGAATAGCATCACCCGCAATGTGAAGTATGCTGCCTGTTACAAGGGAATCCAGTCCCTAGGCGCGACCATTGCGTGGGCTACTGATCTCATCACGTCTTTCAAGTACGGGCAGCAGCTCTATGTGGGTACCATACTCTCCGTTATTGCTTCAGTCCCAACGTACTTCGCTCTGGATCACATCATTGAGCCGGAGGATTACGAGGAGGAGAAGCACCACGCCGATGAGGAGAATACCTCGTCCAGCTATGAGACCTCGAGTGAGAGCTCCACGAGCTAGGTGTCA
>NW_027179252.1:0-1472 GCF_019968985.1 Porospora cf. gigantea B | reverse complement strand
TGGCATCGAAGTCTGCTTTGTGAAACGCAGGATCCACGTCTCGGATCTTCTTGCTGAACGAAAACTTCCACACGCCGTTGAGAGAGAGAAAATTATCAACAGTCTCTCCATTGTCGTCCATGACAGGTGACGAAACGGGGAACGATGCCGGTCTGGGAGGCTCCTTATTGACAGCAAAGACGTTCAGATCGCTGGTTCTCGCAACGGCAGTGTCAATGGCCAAAGTATCCACATCAGAGCCACCTGATACCGCACCCGCGACGATTCCTCCAATGATGCCGCCCAGAGCAAGAAGCGCAATAACGACAAGCAGGCACTTCTGCAAAGGGTTAGATTCGGAAATGCAAGAAGTACAACTTACCTTATTACGACGACAGAAACTTGCCCGCCCCTCCGAACCATTGGAACTCGTGTACTCCGACGTGTACTCCGACGTGTACTCCGAGGTGTACGACGAAGTGTACTCCGAGGAGAAGGAACCCGACTCAGTTCCCATTGCACAATAGCAATGATAATGCACTTTCTTTCCCATAACTACATGAGATGCCCCACCCATCTTTCTCACTGCATCGGCGCCTGGAGGCGAATAGCAATTAACACAAGCATCACGTTTGTACAACAAATACAGCAGCAATCAAAGAAGCTCAACGTCTCTGGATGAGCGGGGCACTCATGCGGTACCGCGTCAGCTCATCGCAGCGGCCGCCTCACAGCGAGTCGGTGCGCGTAGTTCGTTCATTTCCCTCGATGTCTCTTTGTCTCAATGTCTTTTTACTTATCTCTTGTCATATGCAGGTAGAGAGAGTCATGCGGTAAATAAGAGATCATATTTAATCGTGGATGAGTAACTGTGGATAAAACAAAACCCAATCTCATTAGAAGAAACCCAATCTCTGTGATGTGTAGGTAGTAAAAGATTTCGTCTCAAACTGGTCAATAAGGCGAGGGGATTTCAGGCAGTCTTTGGGGATTTTCTGGTGTAAACTAAAAAAACTTTCGAGACTTTCTCGAGCTGTGCGTGTCATCCTTGCCCAGGGACCATGCTAATCTTCTCTGTATATTTCCATTTTTAACAGATGCCTTAGTAGGCAATATAGTGGGAGCCATAAACATTCAGTACATAGCAAAACGACCGAATTTTGTTTGTGGTTTAAGGGCCAGACTCTCCGAAGAACTGAACCACGGATTGTGAGGGTTTACATGCGAGGGGGTTCCCTTAATGAGGATTATGGATAACTTTCTCGGCCGTTTGGCTCTGATCTATTGTAGTAAAAGTTCTTATCTGCGTGACAGCAGATATGCGGTCAATCGACCGTTTGAATGTCACGACAATCTTTCTTCGGGGAGGTCAGTCGAGTAGCTTGCTGCTCGACCCCTCAAGTGTCGCCTTCGGCCTGCATCTTCCGCTGTGCGGCACACCCAAAGGTCCTTTGGACCAACGAATGAACCGTTTAGCTGTGCAGTTTATGCCT
>NW_027179251.1:0-45516 GCF_019968985.1 Porospora cf. gigantea B | reverse complement strand
GATCTCCTCGGAAATGTCGAAAGAACGAGAACACATCAAGAATGTTATTGGCCTGATGTGCGTTGTCCCTCCTTATCATAGGCGCCCATCTAGGAGCTGCTCTGTTTGGGAGGGCTTAACGATCTCCTCGGGAATGGCGAAAGAACAAGAAGCACACCTCAAGAATGTTATTCGCTTGGAGTGACGCCTTTAGCTGCTGGAGTTCTTAATGGTGTCCTCGGTGGAGTGACGTCTTTAGCTGCTGGAGTTCTTAATGGTGTCCTCGGTGGAGTGACGCCTTTAGCTGCTGGAGTTCTTAATGGTGTCCTCAGTGTTTTAGTGAATCATGTTGGAGATCATACATTGAAAGATTCTACCTCTACGCAGCGCGCTTAAAGGTGTGGCATCAATTCCAGGAAGGACGACAATCATTTGACGCTGCCCTACCGCAAAGGACGGAGTCGAGGGGGAGGTGGCTGGAAGGAAGGAAGCCCTGCCGCAAATCGCGTCTGGAGGATGGAGAGGATCCATACAATCCTTGGTGATCGCCTCTTGATCTACGTAGTTCTTTCGACATTTCCGAGGAGATCGTTAAGAACTCCAATAGCTGGACGAACAATATTCCCTCCCAAACAGAGCCGCTCCTAGATGGGCGCCTATGATAAGGAGGGACAACGCACATCAGACATCTAAGGAAGTCTCCACAACAGGTCGGAGTTGAATTTTCATCACTAGATTCCCATTCAGTGCAGATCTTGAGTCGTCATAGCATAAGCTCGTACAGATTCGTTGTCATCCGGAGACTACCCTAAACCACTGTCTTAAATTCTCTGAGTATTCACATAAACTCTTGAGATTTGCACTGGAGACAGAACGGTTGAATCTTCATTTTCATGGTGGTTGATCAACTGCCTCATGGTGCCGTTGGTTACATCTTCATGTTTATATGAGTTAATAATCAAGGAGTGCCAACCTCGAAAAACCTGACATTTCAACACCTTTCGCAATACCCGTCCCACAATCATACGTGGCATCATTGGGAAATCAACCTATTCAACATTAGCTGATGGCCGTGATAACCACTTCTCCCTTCGAGGACCAGAAGCCAGGCACCTCTGGTCTACGTAAGAAGGTCGTAGTGTTCGAGCAGAAGAATTATCTGGAGAACTTCACGCAAAGTATTATGTCGTGCTTCCCCACCAAAGAGATCGAGGGCTGCTCTCTTTTGGTTTCTGGAGATGGGCGGTACTACAGTAGGGAGGCCATCCAGAAGATCTGCGAGGTGGCAGCTGGCAACGAGGTGGGGCGTGTGCTCATCGGTAGACATGGACTCATGTCGACGCCTGCAGCTTCTTGTGTGATTAGAGAGAAGAAGCTCTACGGTGGCATTCTGCTCACCGCCTCCCACAACCCTGGTGGCCCCAAGAACGACTTTGGAGTTAAGTATAACATGAGCAACGGTGGCCCAGCACCTGATGCTGTGACCTTGAGGATCTTCGAACTCTCGAAGACTTTGACCGAGTACAAACGAGTGGAACTTCCCCCCATTGACATTGACACCTGCGGAGAAGTAAAGCTCACAGAGACTTTCACTGTGGAAGTCATCGACGTTGTGGCTTCTTGGGTTTCGCTGATGCGCTCAATTTTCGACTTCAATGCAATTCAGAAGCTGCTGAATCGCCCCGATTTCAAGCTGATTTTCGACGGCATGCACGGTGTGGCGGGTCCGTACGCCAAGGCTCTCTTCATCGACGTCTTCAACTGCGAGCCTAAAAGCTGCATGAATTGCGATCCCAAGCCAGATTTCGGCGGAGGCCACCCTGACCCTAATCTGACTTACGCCGAGGAGCTCGTGAAGATAATGAAGCCGTTGGCACCGCAGGAGGTTACTGAGGAGACACCGGACTTTGGCGCCGCTGCCGATGGAGATTGCGACCGCAATATGATTCTAGGAAAGGGCTTCTTCGTTACTCCGTCTGACAGCGTGGCTATCATAGCGGCGTATGCCCAGAAATGCATTCCATACTTTGCTGCCGGCCTTTCCGGTGTGGCCCGGTCCATGCCAACCTCATGCGCCATTGATCGCGTAGCGGCTAAGCTAGGACTTGAGTGCTTCGAGACCCCCACTGGTTGGAAGTACTTCGGAAATCTGATGGACGCCGGGAGAATGGCAATTTGCGGCGAGGAGTCCTTCGGTACGGGATCAGACCACGTTAGGGAGAAAGACGGTATATGGGCGGTTTTGGCCTGGCTGTCCATCTTGGCTCATGCCAACGACGAGAACAATCAAGCCCTAGTGTCGGTCGAAGACATTGTTACCGGCTTCTGGCAAGAATACGGCCGATGTTACTATTCGCGATACGACTACGAGGAAGTCGAGGCTGCCAAGGCAAACGAGGTGATCGACCATCTACGTACCCTTGCCTGCTCCGACCTTACGAAACTCCACGAACACGTCACGTCTGGAGAAGGCAAAACCTACCTGCAGTCGAATCCAGTCGTGACTGCAGACGATTTCACCTATACGGACCCCGTTGACCACTGCGTGGCAGCGAATCAAGGCGTGCGGTACATTTTCAAAGACGGAAGTCGGATGATCTGGAGGTTGTCAGGCACGGGGTCGGTCGGCGCCACCGTACGTGTGTATTTCGAGAAATACGAGAAGGACGACACAGCTAAACCCACAGCGGAGGCGCTCAAGGTGATCATAGACATTGCTCTGGAGTTGTGCAAGATTCACGAGATCACTGGTCGAGGTTGCCCCACCGTGGTGACGTAATCGCCGCTTTCTGTGAATGAAACCTGAGGCCCTCAAACCACTAAAAGCAGCTGACCGCTCCTCTGCACTTAACGTTTGGACTTCTCCTTTCGCCTCTCATATCTCGTTTACCGCTCGCTCCAGTCGTCTCTTCACAAGGGTGCTCTGTAATTTAGGATGCCGCTCTCGTGACCATCCGTGCTCAGTAGGCGGTGGCGCCGACACTTCTCTGTACTGTTGCGTCATCTCATAGGGCTAGTAGCGCTGCAATAAATAGGTATTTTCATGGCGGAGCCTCTGGAACCACAGTGCATGGACAGCCACACCGATGAGTCGCGGCGACCTGACAGTCCTCGTGACGCCGGCAAAGACGAAGTGAAGCGTCAGTCTCGATCTAGGTCGCGATCCAGGTCTAGGTCTCGATCTAGGTCGGCCTCTCCTGTTCGCCAGCGGTCCTCGCCTCAACGCTCGAGGTCGCGTTCGCGATCACCAACGGGGCCCTTGAGGAGGGACGCCGTGCTCTCAAGAGCACATGTTGACATCATTAAGGTATCCGACCAAGACGCCTCTTTCATCCTCGGCTGTGGCGGGCGGACCAAGAAGAAACTAGCCCGAGTGTGCCAAGCGGACCTCAACATTACTAAGGACGAGTCTGGCAGCACCATACTGGAAGTCAGGTAGGCGGTTGTTTCGCATGACTCTCTAATATACTCCCAGAGGGCCGCCGCCCAACAGAGAACGTGCTTTGCAGTACGTCCACTTCGTTATGCAGCAACGCGTTGGCCCTGTCAGGCTGGACTGTGATCCCGCCGAGCGTGACGACCTCACAGTGCTTGAGGTTCCCACAGAGTGCGTTGGGTATGTTACGGGTCGGAAGGGGTTGGGCCTTCGGTCGATCGAGGAGGAATGGAGTACTCTAATGTTCTTCACTGAATTGTCCTCCAAAGAATCGCCCACTGAGAGGCTGGCCATATTCGGCGATGAACGCCACCGAAAGGGTGCCGAGCTGAAGGTTATGAGCGCTGTGGATCAAAAGATCCCTGGCTACTTCACTAAGGACGTTAACGAAACTATCTCCGAATCAGACTCCCTCGATCACGACATCGTCGAGATCGCCGAAGAGAACTACTCATACGCCCTTGGGAAACTTGGCTCCACTAGGAAGAAGCTGGCTGCTGCCGCTGCTGCGATTCTGGAGTATGTCGGTCCTTACGCGTTCATCGTTGGGCTGAAGGATGAGCGACGCCGCGCTCGAGAGTATCTGGAGTGGTTGTGTCAACAACGCACAAAACTTGTGTCTGTTGACACCAGCAATAGGGACGACGTTGCCGTTCTGCCAATCCCAGACAAGTTCGTGGCCTACGTCACCGGATGCAAGGGTGCGGGTCTGAGGAACGTTGAGCAGAAAACCAGCACGTTCATCTTCCTTGATGGAGAAAAGATTTCCGACACTGAAGGACGACTTCTTATCTTCGGTTCTAACAAAGCAGACCGCGAGCAAGCGGTTAGAATCATCCAAGACCGCATCAAGGACAAAGAGAGAGACGATGTTCGCGGTTCTGGTCGGCGTCGGTCGTATTACCCCGAGGACGAGTCTCGTCGTCGATCACCTGATAGAGACTTCCGCCGTGACAACCGCAGAGATCGGGACGACCGACGTGACAACGACCGCGACCGACGAGACCATGACAGGCGAGACAATGACCGTCGAGACCCAGACCGCAGGGATGACCGTCGAGACCGCGGCTGGCAGGATCGGGACCGCCGAGAGACTTACCGCCCCCGCTCGTATGATAGACATAGATAGTGGTCGAATCTAGTGCACGTATAAGCGCGAATGACATTGTAGACTGGAATCTCATGTGTACATGAATCAATGGAACAATATGATATACGTTGCCGTCTGGATAGCTCAAGTGAACAAGAAATGGAACTAATAATGAACGACGCGAGTGGATACGTCAAGTTGGCCAAAAGACAAACGGCGAAATGCTAAGAGCAACGAGCACTAGCGAAAGTCAATGGGAAATCTGCGGCCTCCTTGATCACATGTGGACTCTGAGTAGCGCAGACGACGCATTTTAGGTCCCAACTCCTCTCCGCCGGTGCGTAGCGCCCAGCTTTGTCGCAAGCACATCGTGACGGGGCTCTCTGCGGGCCGAGTTCGCTTTCGAGAGGCCTTGTCCTCCAAAGGAACCTCCGTGTGGAGTTCGGCGTCCGCCTCGACAGCGTACGAATTCCATTCCTGCAATCTGGCCTTGATTTGCTGATCGTCAGACCGGAGATGATTTCGCGAGCGTATGAAAGCTTCAAAGTCCCAATCTGGCCAACCCAACTCGTTGAGGCGATATAACTCGGAGGACGACATGTGCCGAGCGGCAAAAATTTCCTAGTTTCTTGCGAATTGATGACATTCCACTGAGATACACATAGCTAGCATCTCGACGACACGAGACCAGCACGCAATTTAGTAGTCGAAGATCAATCACTGAAAAATAACGACGCATCTGCTGCTTTATGCAAAGACTTCATTCATTTATAACTTTAGGCCTGCCAGCCACCCCAACAACAATCGCGCCCCACTGGTTGTCGTTGAGCTGGAACCCTCCGCTTGTACAGGCAGGCGACCTTTTCGCTTCCCGCGGAGGGCGCCAGATGACGTCGACGTTCAAATGTGTGCAGTCTGATCCGGCTAAGCTGCTCGGGTCGCCAACTTTCCTGGCTGGAAACGAGGACCTTGGAGATACTCTTGCCTGATCCACCCGTTTGGGGTTGACATCGACGCTACATGTGGCTATGCTCTCAGGTGCGATCGGGTGACATGCCTCGGAACTCGCAACTGGTGCCAATTCCTTCAGAATTGTCATCCAAGCATCACTCCCCCAGAACGTCAACCACTGCAAATGCACCGCCGGATCAGAAGCAAAGTAGGTGTCAAGGTGGTACAAGAGAACTCTGCTTTCGCGTACTGCCTGCATCAGCAGCATCAACTTATAGGGATGCACCAAGATACGCCGTAACAGTTTCTTTGGTCCCTCAACGAACCACTGCTGTCGAAATTCTGGCGTCGGCCACACGCGACTTCCCAGCATGGCGTCTAGCAACCCTTTTCGTCTGTAAAAGGGTGGCCCGGCCTCCTCGTCCGGTAGCGCCACGTCGCTGTGACAGAAGGTAAGAGGTATTGAATCGTGGTCAGACATCGCTTTCATGAACGCCACCTGGTTCGACCATGCGGTTTCTTGGCGCGACGAGCACAACCGTTGGTAGTATCTAAACGGATCTTCCTCCCCCTGCGGTTCATCGGGGAAAACAAACACCATAGGCTCCACAATCGTGAACACATATAACCCGTTGAGGTGTTTTTCAGCTCTGTACACCTCAGCTTCCAAGATGTTTCTGCACAGGGACTGAATAGCGGTAGTGTGTCCATCCAACGCGCGCATAATTGTCAGACGACTAGTCCAGATGCGAATGAAGCTTCCGGAATCGTTCGTTGGAGTGAGTATCAGACGATCAGGTTCCTCCACCACCCAAGATCTCATGTTGAGCATTTCGGTAAACTGGGCTCGTGGCACTGCGTTGAGTAGACGCATGCACTGGTCTAACTCCTTTGCTTCCTCAAGGGGAAGGAGAAAGTGAAGGCCCTGATCGAGCGCATCCATCGATGTGGAAATACTGTGAAAATCTATTATTTATGGATACGCTCCAGATATTAGCTTCTCTTTCCGTCGGGGGGTCATTTCGTCACAGCGGCAAGCAATAGCACGTGACTACTATGAACAGGTGTGGCAGATGTCACCCATTTTTAACGAAGCGGTAAAACGAATTTGCAATCATTAATAAAAAGCTCGAACCCCCTCAGGAACCGAAAACCTGCAGTTCGTTAGCTGTCAGCGTAGCCCTACACAGTGGACATTTCGCGCTCGACCGCTGCAGAGACAACACCTGGCCCAAACACGCGTTATGAAATACGTGCCCGCAATGTGTAACGTTAGAGTCGTGCTGGATAAGACTCAGGCAAATGCTGCACTCCGAGTTCTGACAGCCTGATAGTTGGAATAGCAGGTAGTCGCTGGGCCGCAGCTCGAGTGTCAGGTGCGGAAAGGCGCTCATCAGACGGCTGAAGCTTAAGCAGGCCTCGACCCCTTCAGCGCTCATCAAGTATGGGACGCCAATGTTAGTTGGAAGGGAGCCATCGCGCCTGAGGACATGAAGCACAGTCAGCAGCTGATGGTCATCAATGAAGACCTCCACATGTTGGAACTGCTTCCGGCGGCTGAGGAAGTCATGGACGGCGCGCAGACCTGATATCAGCCCTTTGAGCATCAGCAGCTCCATGACTTCCTTGCCTGCGATTAATTGCTGAGAGATAAGAGATCTGTCAGAATCGTACATCCGTAGTTGTACTCGTTGACCGGATTTGAGCACTACCAGGCGAACGGGCTCAAGGTCTGCGGATTCGAGGAAGAAGGAGTCATCAGGCACCTCCGGTGTTAGCACGCACTTGAGGCTGGCTGGCCTCTCCGGCGTCGCCAGCTCGACTCGTCCTCGAGGCATCATCTTCATCAAGTACCGGCAAGACAATATCAAGCCCTTGTTTCCGATTGGAGTCTCGTTGGCTGTTCGCCAACCCCGATCTGTCATGGCCGGTCCCACACACTCACTCATTGCTCTTTCTGTGCTGGAATCGCGGGACCAATGCGCGGCATATTCAGACCTGGTATGAAGCGTAAATGTAGACCGAAATTGAACCTCGGCCAGCTTGGACATGGCCCTCTTCAACACGAATAACTCGGCGTAGTCGTCAGACAGCTCAGTGTCCTCAGGGACAACTACCTGGCTGGTCTCCTTGAAGCTGGGCATCTCAGGGCTGTGAATGCAGTAGAGAAGCATGTTATCCGCCGTCTCTCCTCTGCAATAGATATTTACATGGCGATTCATAAAGCCTGATGAGTGACCCAGGACGCTCCGAGATTGGACGTCTCCTAGAAGATCCACAGTCGAACGCCGCATCAAACGAAATGAAGAATAAGTATGAGTGTATGATTAGGCATTGGATTCGAGGGAGAACACGTCGTCGTCTGCGTGACAGTTTCGTCCAATGGATATAGCTCAGCAACTGAATCAATCCAGAGAGAGACTTAAGGTAGAGATTGACAGGTGTCAGACCCTTCGCACAAGAGAGAGACTTCTTAGCCAACGGGCGAAGGCGGCCTTCAACAGAAGGGCGGATGTGCAAACATTGGTGGAGGAAAGGGAGCTGCATCTGATGGAGTTAACGCACCAACGGGAACGGCTGCGCCGAAAGATTGAAGCTGCAAATTTCCAGAAAGGGGACCTCCAATCCCGACTGACCTCCCGAGACGCCGGGGAGATTATGACTCGACGAGGGGCTGTGCGAAAGATACAGAGTGCGATGGCTGAGGCTGAAACTCGCAGACAGCAGCTGCATGAGAGGGTGTGTACGACCGCTGGCCGCCGTCTTCAGCTGGAAAAAAAACGCGAGGAATTGAGACAGTGCGGTAAGGTTGAAAGGGGACGACTGACCCAAGTCTTGGAGATGCCGACCGTAACCCAATTGGACCGGTCGACACAAGATCTGCATCAACAAGTGAAGGCTGCTCGAGAGGCGCGAATACTGGGGGAATCGCAGCTGGAGAGAGCACAGGAAGGGCTCGCCCGGCTACAGACCGAGGGTGAGTCCAAGGATATTGCATCCCAGTTCTGAAGGAAGAACAGGAAATGTCAAAGGAACTACATCTGGCCCATAGCGATCTGGAGGTCGACAAGGCCAAGTTGGCAAGTCTGACGGAGAGATGGCGTCGGGTGGAGAGAGAGCTCGCAGCAGTCAGGCAGCCCAAGCGCCGACGTACGCGCGGGCCGCAGATGGATGTTACGGAGGCGGACCTGGAAAGCCTTGCGAAAATGTAAAGCATCAAGTTCGGCTTTCTGGTTTGTTAAATATGTTCATCCTCCTCACACAGCTCTGGCTGTTAATTTTCGTCCTCCTTCTTCACACAACTCTGTAGCATTGTTATGGCGTTATCGACCGTGGCTGCCGTTGGACCGGGTGGAATTTGATCCTCAGACGTGACAATCTTCTGCAAGGTGGGTAAAAAATCCAAACCCCGTTCTCTTCCAAAATTATGGAGCATCGACCACGCCTGAATCTTAGCCTCCAGCTCCGTCGTCTTTTGTTTCGCACCCTCCAATTTCTGTTGGAGGTCGTCGTTTTGGTGTTGCAAGTAAACCACCTGCGCCTCAGCAGCAATTCGTCTCTTCTTCTGCTCCTCGACCTGGCCTTGCAGAACCTCCATGCCTTCCTTAAGTTTTTGACGGTGCTTATGCGCACTCAGACGGTTTCGGGCTCTCTGTACTTCACGCTTGGACTCTGATTCCACACCTGGCTTGCCCTCACCAGCACTAATCATGGATCCCTGTTCCATCCGCTCCATTGTTGTCTTATGCAAGATTATAATTCAGACGTAATCCAGGAAATCATGCTGACGTGGCAGGCGTCACCGCCTGTGTCAGTAACCTTGAAATCGGATTGACGTGGTTTCTAACAAGATATCCTTAAGATGCAGTACGATGGAGATTCATGCACGAATATTCATGGCAGATGTCTGGAGATGAACCGTATTTTCTGCCAACATCTACATGTCATTTTTTTCGGTGGTAGATGTCTGGAGATGACGATGGTTATCGTTTACAAAGAGCGATCATAACGCCGGCTCCTGCGAACACGGGAAGAACTCCAACTGGATTGTGGAGGCACGGGGGGCTCACCTATTCTACTGGAGGAAGAGAAGGTGAAATTTATCACCCACGCGAGGACCACTACAGCTGAAGACTGTATCGGCGATGTCAGCGGAACTCACGCAGAGAAGGAAAGAGCCCAATGCCTTTCGAGTCAGCTCTTCGTAATCAACAGGCTCCGGGCGGAGCATTTCAGGCATAGCTCGCGCCTCTTCATCCAGCCAGGTGCGAGGGCCGAAGGAGGGTTGAGCAACAATGCCCCGCTCACTTGGAGCAATCTTAGGAGTAACATAGGGCGTTGAAAGCGCTGACTTCGCGAACCGTGGATCACCTAATAGTTCTGGTGCCCGAACCGAGTTGTCAAACAAGCGTGTCTCCAGACCGATCGGCTTTGGACCCCAATCAGCGAAATGATTGTCAGGGTACACGAACTCCTTCGAAAGTGGACTTGAAAGCGTGGACTCGCACTTCGCTGTAGTTTTGCTCGAAGTCCACGGGAAGGCAAACTCCGGCCTCTCCTTTCGGGTAAACGGGCGTTGTGGGGGAAGGTACTCATGAGCGTAGTGCGGTCTGTCGTTCATTGGAGGACGGTTCTCTTTAAATAGCGACTCAGCCGAAAAAGTTCCGTAGGGGGCAGCCCGGTGCATCGACCTCCGCGGTTTAGCATGAAACCCGTGATGCGTCGGCATTGCTTGCCGTGAGCTGTCGAACTGCACCTGAACCTGAAACCCCCGATCTGTAGACCGGCTGCAATAATCAGGGTGATTGTAGCCAATGGTGTCGTTGAATGGGCACATTTCAGCTCAAGCTCAATTTTAAACTAGTCATTTCCGACTATTTTGTCAACTTCGACGGAAACGGAAGCCAACCTCAAAATGTTGTCCAACTTCTTGACAAAGTCATTTGGCCGGTTTGCCTGCAGCAGCCGTTGTGCGTTACCGATCTCTTTGGTCTCGTAGATATTATTAGATATCCGGATGCCTCCTGTTGAACGCAGCAACAAATACCACATGACGTTCGTGGTTGGCAAGAACCAACCACGAGGCGGTCCCCCGAGGCCTGCGCGTCTGCCTGACACACAACCTGCCATCCAAGTCAAGCCCGCTCAGAGCATTTCGGTGGCGAAAGGCCTGCAGAACGTCTTTGCACCGGAGGGATGGGATCCTGCCAAGACGTGTGTCGTGTGCAACTTCCCCACCAGTACTGACGAGCGGACAGCGCTGTGTTTCTTGCAGTACCTCGTTCCTATTTCCCACATCGAAAAAGGGCCCTCGCTAGGGAAAGAAGTAAACTTTTTGTGTGTTCTGCCTTCTGACAAAGAGATAGAGGTGTTGCTGAGGTCATCGGTATGGTTCAACTCCGCGCAGCCACTCCAAAGCCGAATGGTAGACGTCGAACCCTCGGCACTGGACCCAGCCAACATCATGAATGCAGCCGGGGAGGTGATGGCCCAAGGTCAATTCGCAGTGACCATGGTCAATGACATGGCATCGATGTTCAATAACATGAACTGGTGACGAATCGGACACAGTACACTAAATCTGAGACAAACCAACGAAAAAGTTCCTGTTGAAACGAAGCCAAGCTTTGCACCTACATGCGGAATTAGAGATGGTAATTGGCTTCGCACATGGAGGATTCTGAGGTATGCATACCTTCATGTGGCTAGCATTCTTGACTGCTGTAGCACTTGCAAAACTACCTCGTCTGTCGAGGTTTGAGTCATTTGACAGGCCTGAAAGGCTTTTGCAAACAGAACACGACGACCTGTCTGCAAAGGGAACCCAGGATCTCGACGATGAGGGTGCCCACGAACGAGAAAGGTTCACGCGGTTCCAGCAGATAATCCGAGATGAGATCAAGCCCCTAAGGGAGAAGATTGAAGCACTTGCTGTGGAATCGGAAGAGGCGCATCAGGAGGGCGACCCGGAGCCAAACAAGGAACAGCGCTTCAAACAAGTTGGCCTTCCTCCAGCGGATCAAGATAGACTGAACGAACTTCTGGCTCAGAGCGGGCTGAGCCCTGGAGTGGTCGAGGGTATCAAGGACATCCAACAAATATTCGAGCGAAACCAACAAGACATCGCCAAACTGGGCAGTTCTTGGGGCGCACCGTCCATGACACCCGACAAGATGAATGGGTTGATGTACTCAGCCATGGCCAACCACCCGACAATGGACCCTAAGCTCTACGAGAAGATGTTTGAGAATTGGCGTTACCAGCTAGCCAAGATGTACCCCCCGTTCATGACTCCTGGAGTGCAAGGTCCACCCCCTTCTATGACCGGGACGGGCGCTGGATTCATGGCGCCAGCAGCGGGGATCCCAGCACCCCCCCCGGGGTTTCCTGGATTTCAGGGCGCACAGGCCTTTTCCTACAAGAACGGTGCGTGAAGGCCATCTCACATCAGTCGTGTGTAATATGGGGTTCATAGTCAATATTTTACATTTTGGATGCAGTACTCCCCAACATCGACACTGTATCGAGAGTTCCTTCTCTCTGCCAAGTGAGTACACCTCGTTTTGACAATAGGCGCGTTCACGTGGAATCCGGCGCGGGCAACTTGGGCGGAAACCAGAGTGCCGCAAACCCGAAAGGAGCTGGCATTAGAGGCCAAGTCATGATGTGACTTACGTGACGTGATGATGAAATCGAAAAAACAAAATTGAGATGGACTCACTTCCTCTTTCCGTCTTGGAAGAAGTCCTCACATTCTGCCCAGGCTTAAGGTGTCGGACGATTTCAAAGCTGAGGTGAGTTTTCGAGGTGCTGATCACAGCCAGTGCAACCGGCATCTCTGTGAACTCATGTCGCGCACATCTATCACATGTCTCACCACAGCTCGAAGCTTTAGCGACATGACGCCACAGCTACAGCAGCGAGTGAGATCCCTGTCACTGAGGAGCACGGATGAGTTTGACCCCTCGTGGGCGAGCACATTGACTCTGAACAAGCTTTGTCTTAGGAATGTGGAGTCCATGAAGGCTCTGAGGCATCTAACTGACAGGGGCCTAACGCTGGACCTGCTCAACCACCTTATCATCGAATCTGTGAGTGAGTCCTTCGAGTGGCATCACCTGCCGTTCTTAGCCGAGATCCGCACCCTTGAAATATACACACCTTGCAAGCCAATAGTCTTTAGCCGCTTTCCCGACACTCTGCATGTGTTACACCTAAAAGGCGTCGTCAAGTTGCGCGCTAGGTGCCTTCCACTGGGTTTGAAGTGCCTCTCCGTGGATTGTCTCGTGGCGCTGGAGACTGATGCGTTGCCAGCGGAACTTTTCAGTCTGGTCGTGTCTGAGCTGTTCTGCCCGCTAACTGAACCGTTGTCAGGGCTGACTCTTCTGCCCCCGGCTCTCTCAGAGCTCCACATCGACTCTTCAACCGTTCATATGTTCACAGGTCTGCCTGACAGCCTCGTCAGTCTCTCCCTTCCTGACGAGTTCAACGAAAGTCTCGAAAGTGAGTGTGGAGTTCATGTGACAAAGATCTGCTGCCGTCCTGCCTTGCTAGTCTCCACCTCGGGGACCTTTTCAACCAGCCACTGGACTACCTGCCGTCCAGCTTGACCATCCTAAGCTTAGGAATCGAGTTCGACCAGCCCATCCCCCCAGGGGTGCTCCCGCCCACTCTGAAGTGTCTAATGATGGGCAGCCTCTTCGGCAACGACATCGGAGTGGGAGTGCTCCCTGACGGCCTGCTGCATCTGACGCTGCCGTGCCTCGCAGATGGGCAGTTTCTCGATTTTCCCCTCGAGGCCGTGCCCAAGGCCATCCGCGTCATCGACGATCTGGGAGCGCAGATTATGACTTGGCGGCTGGATGAAGGCACGTTACCAGACCTATCCTCGTTGATCTTGACTGACTCCTTCTCTGCAAGCTTCGCGGAGGCGCGCCTTCCGCCCAGCCTGCGATGCCTGCACCTGGGCTCTAGTTACGCTGACAGGCTGACATGCCTTCCTAATCTTACAGTGCTGGACATGTGGTTCGCAAACCAGTGGAATCACACTATCGAGGCAGGCACGTTGCCTACAACGCTGAAAGTTCTACGACTACCGAGCTCGTTCAGGCACCATTTGTCTGCCGGCTCGCTGCCTAGGGGTTTGCTCCATCTGGAGCTGGGAGAGGAGTACGACCTGCGGCTGGGGCCGGGGGTTCTGCCTGACAGGCTCGAGGTCATGTGCCTTGGGGATCCGCTTCCTACCATCGAGGCGGGGTTTTTGCCGTTGAGTCTACAAGTGCTGGGCGTTGCCCACCATGTCATGCTCAGCTGGTTTGAAACGCACCCTGAAGGTATTCCTGGCCTCGAGCACCTGGAGGTGAAATCCAGTTTCCTCGTTGACACTGACCCCATCTTCGACTGCAGCAGCTGTCCATGCCTGAGGGAAAGGCGTTGCATGTTCGACTGCCAATCTGACGTCGGCACTTCCGAGACCGAAAGCGAGTTCTAGAAACGTATCTGTGCGTTCGTTTTTTAATGTCAAGCACGCTACCAATTCGAAGATACGTTACTATATATCGTGGCATTGGTGTTTCGGCTGTGGGTCAGCTAAAAGAGACGATTTCCATCGTGAAATTGTTACTGGTGGGTTAGACCTGCTTTGGTGTTTTGTCTGCCTCTGCCTTCTTAAAGATGTTGCTAACATTCATCGTTGCTCTCTTGATGGGGATGCTGCTAGTGGGTTTTGGCCCTTGGGCTGATTCCCCCGCAGTTAATTTACACCGGACCCTAAGTTACAGAAGAGTCCTCGTGAACAGCAGTGAGCCAGTCGGATGTCTCAATATAGCTTCTTCCCCCTTCGGACTGGTTGAATTGATCCCAACATCCAACACCAGATCGCCTTCGGCGCCGAATCTTTACGTTTTCGTGCCAGGCAATGGTGGCATCTACGACGACGGGGCGTGCATGGGATGGTGGATCAACAAAGCTGACCCTATGGGATCCCACTCGTGGCGACACCTAACGTTTGATTGGCTTCGGTTCCACGCGGCGTTTCACCCGCGGATCGCGGCTGATGAGGTTGCTTTCATGCGGCAGGCTTGGCGGACAATCAAATCCCAGATGCAGCAGAACTGCGGTCGCGTAGTCTTTCATGCACATTCCTTTGGAGCGCTCATCCTTTTGGATTTCATGTCCCAAGAGAAGCTCTGGAGTGAAGGTGAGGGGATCAATCCTATATGACTTAGTGTCCATGATATTCATGACCAGCCCTGTACTGAGATCGCATGCTCTTCTGGGAAGTCCACTGGCTGTCGATTACCGCATGTCTGTGATGAGGAACGTTTGGGAGTCGACCGCTGGATGCAGACCGAATTGCACAAAGCTTGTCGTGTTGCACCCGGGCCGTCAGGACCGTATTGTGCCATATCAGACGTCTAGGCCGCCTGCATGGTTCCACAACGTCTTCGAATCACACATGGCGAATATGGAGTTCATTCCGAATTTGTATCGGTCGGCAAGCCATGTGAACATGCAGTTCTCAGAACATACGATGCGCATCCTCCGCAACTTCTTCCGGCTTCACCTGACTGACCACCAGAAAGCCCTGTCGTTACTCTCTCCCAGAGAACGAAAGCAGCAGGCCACGAGCCTCGCAGTCTGCCCCACGAAAAAGCTGTTGTCGCCACACACCCCAACGCGCGTTCCTGCCAGGACGGATGTGGTGGCAATGGTAGTCAACCGCACGTTGGATTGGGCGAACGCTCGCCATCTCCAGTCTGATTTCGACGCGAGACGTCATGCGGTGACATTGTGGAGCGACGAAACAGTGCTCAAGCCGTCACATGAGCAGCACTACCCTGAAACTTACTGGGTTTGGAACCTGGCAAAGGACAGCACAGTCCGGATTGTCCCTAACAAGAACGTCATCTTCTGGACTCAGACGCTAAAGGCAGTGGAGTATGACAGTCTTCCTCTCTGGGTCCCTCTGAAGGAGTTTGCAGAGTCGGTGATTCATTTGAACCGACTTCCTGGTGCGACTGGTCTCCACATCTGGACTACTGCAAATGTGTACGGGCTGTTGTCGATAGAGCGGTGCCAAGCTGGTACCTGCCAAGTAACAGAGCAGCGGCTTGTGCGAAATCGCAGCTGGAGGCTGATGAAGGCTGGGGAGCACTCGGTTGTCACAGGTCGTTGGCTCGATTTTACGCAGGCGCCTGCCGATTTCATTTTGACATTGCTGCTGCCGCCACAGGATATTCCCGATGACGCTTTCGTTCGGATTGAGAGAGATGAATACCTTCCGTTTTTCGTAAGGCAGCACGTGTCCACGTTGCTGCGTGTGATCGTGGTCGCCACAGCCGTGGTGGGGTCGCTGCAGGATCTGCCGGAAAAAAAGGACTCAGGCGTCATGAGCCCTTCCCGATGCCCTGTCTTGCTGCAGCTGTGCTGCGTAGTATGTTTCGTCGTCGCGCCGTCGTTATCGTCCGTCGTGTGGGCTATTTTCCTGGCGGCACTGGCAGCACGCCGTTGGGTTTGCTGCTGCTATGTGCTGTTGACTGTCGAGCTCATGCCTCCCGCGCTTGGATCGCTGATTGCGCTGGTAATTCACTACATGCCGTGTCCTAAGACGTTGTTGTTTGACAAGTCGTCGCATGGGGCCTATTTTGCATCACTGGACTCGCGCCCCCAGCCGTTGTTTCTGGACGTTCTCTGGCTGCACCCACCCACAAGCATGATTTTCATGGTTGGGTTGGCTCTTCTGGGGGTCTCGGTGCAGCTGCCTACTAGAAGGCATCCGCCCTTATACGACGTCCTAGGAGGTGCCATGTGCATTGGCCTCCTTAGCGATCCAAACGATGGATTGCTGCCTCTGTGTTTGGTGCTGCATTGCGAAGGTTTAAGATTGCGAAACGACAGGGGAGAACTCATGGGCATTCGTCGCTTGTCTCGGAGCTGGAGTCCTCACATCCTTGCGTGACGGTTTCTCCGGCGTCCGTGATGACCATCGTCTGTCCTGAACACTTGCCAAGGGCACATCCGGAATGTTGCCGGATCTGCTCTAAAACGCCGATGTCGCGTCTTCCAAGGCTTTGATGCAGGTCAATTATCCACTGTGCCACTTCAAGCTCACTCTCATCTTCGAGCTCCATACTAAATCTAGTGGAGACTTCGTTGTAGAGCAGATCGGCCAAATTGTCAGCTGACCCAATCACCTGTTTACGAACATTCAGGTCAACGGTTCCACGATCTCGAGCACCTGTGTAACTTCTGTCAAAAAACACCTACAAGGATGAAACATTTCCACCAGCATACCTTTCAGCTCGTCCTTTTTCTGTCGGGAATTCCGACCGCCCCAGCCGCCTTCAACTGCGAGACTCAGGGCGGTCCAGTTGTCGAGTAGCAGGCCTACGCCCTCCTCAAAGAATCCCCACAACCTCAACTGATTGGCGTCCATAATACTCGAATTACAACTACGATGGACTTTGGTAGCGTGGTCACTGAAAGCCTTCAGCAGATGGTTGCTGGAGAGGACGTGGAAAACGCCAACAATGTCCTAAAACAAGCCGGATCCGATCCTCAATTTCTGATTGCTCTGCTGCAGAATCTCACGGAGAACCCCAACCCCGAGGTCCGTAATCTGGCAACCATCATCCTGCGCCGACGGCTCGTGAAGGCGTGGGATCAGCTGACTGACCAGGACAAGCAGGTTTTCAGCACCCAGATTCTGATGCGACTCGAGCAGGAGCCTGTACACGACGTTCGGCTTTGCGTCGCTCATTGCGTATCCGCCTGTGCAAAGGTGCAGTATTCAGTCTGGAAGGGGGATCTCATGCGTATCGTTGAGTCTCTGTTGAGTCAGTCAAACTCCAAGACCATGGAGGTCGGAGTTACGGTGCTGCAAGGGCTCTTCGATCACATCTCCGCTGATGAAATGCGCTGCTACTTCGCCCATACCGTTCAGGCGTGTCAAGCAGGTCTGCACTCCAGTGAACCCGGCCTTACCTCCGCCTGTGTTCGGCTGGTGGAATGCCTCGCAGGGTTTGCTACGTCCAAAGAGGAAATCGGGAGCCTGCAGGCCTTGGTCGCCCCTCTGATTGAGGTCGGACAGAAGTCTATGTTGGACGATTCCTCAGACTTGATTCAATTTGTAATTGAGCTGCTGAGTAACCTGGCTGAGGGTCCAATCGTCAGCCCAGAGGCTGTTCCTACCTTGCTGACTCTTATTATCTCGACGATGACAGCTGATGTTGAGATCGGCATCAAGCTCCAATCAGTGCACCTACTGCGACAGCTGTGTCGTAAGCGCTCCAAGCTCATCGTCGCCATTCCCGGAGCTGTGGATGGACTCCTCGACGCGATTCTCACCTTCGGTTCAACGCCTAGTGACGTCGACTCCACGGACACCGAGGAAACCCACCCTTGGACAGTCGCTGGCGAAGCTATTGATTCGATGTGTACCCTTTTGCCTGTCAAGCACGTCTACCCCAGCGTCATGCAGCGACTGCAGGCGCGACAGGCTTCACAGAACCACTGGGACGTGCACATGGCGTTCTTTGGTCTGGGCGCCATCGCAGAGGGATCCAGTGTGCAAATGACGAAGGACCTGCCAAGTCTTATCCCTCTTGTTCTGGAGGGCATCCAATCCAATCACCAAACTGTACGCTCCGCAGCCTGTGTCGCTATCAGTAACATGGCAGTTTACCTGCAGCCTGAGATTACAACCTACGGCATCCAGGCCTACAAGGCGCTAATGACGTGCCTAAAGAAGGAATGCGAGGAGAACTCTCCTATACAGAACGTCATTTGTGTTACACTTGAGATGTTCCTTACCGCCTGGGACGAGACACCGACCGACGACCTTATCCCTTTGATGGAGGAGTCGTTGACTCTGTTCAGCGCTGTTCTCCAAAAAGCAAGCAACGACCCCGAGCGGGTTAAGGTTGTCGACGCCGTTCTTGGTGCTATTGGCAGCTTAGCAGCTGCCTGTAAGGAAGCCATTGTGCCCTTCCTTCCCAGCATTGTGGAAATGCTCCAGCAAAAAGTGCGTTCTTCTGAGGCGTCCACACGCAACAAGGCTATGTGGGGTATGGCTCACATTCTGAGCTCGATGGATCAAGAGACATACATGCCATACCAGTCCAAGTTTCAAGACCCTATCCTAGAAATTCTGACGTCGTTGGCTCCGCAGGACCACTCAGATAGCTTGGATCAGCCAGAGGAGGACAGCGAACGCCACGAGGCTCGCGAGGCCTGCTACGCGTTCCTAGCTGCTCTTGCTGGAGTTCTCAAGGAGGACTTTGGGGGTCTGGTGAAACGTGTGGGTCCCTGGCTACTCGCTTCGCTCTTGTCTGGAGACGGCGTCAAACCAATATTTGACGACCAGCTGTCCAATCTTGCCGATCTTGACGAGGGTGACTCGATTGAAGACTACCGCCATATCACCCAATTCGCTGTGGACATCGCAGCGCTTGAGGAGCAGCAGGCAGCTCTTCGATGTCTCTCGGCGATCTTTGAGAATGTGCCCATCCAACATACCACTGTGCTCCTGGAGAAAACGCTGATGGCAGCGGATAACTTATGTCAGGCGTTTGACGGCGAGGTCAGGAGACGCGTGGTGGACCTGCTGAAGGAGGTAATGGTGGCGATCCACAAAGGCTACCCTCCCACTTGGCTGCCGAAGGAGCTGCTCAGCAACCCCGAAGCACTTTACAGCACCGCACTGCGCATGTGGAAGCCTGGTATCGCGCCCTGCCCCTCGCCATTGACGGCTGAGTGCCAGGCTCTGTGGCTTGAGAAGGTGTGGCCAATATTTGCCGAGCGGCTCCAGAACGAAGACGACAAAGAGGTCGTCACTGACGTGCTGCTGAATGTGGGCGGATTACTGGAAGCTATGGGGCCGGGGCTGTTGTGTCAGCCTGGCATCGTGGACCGAGTATTCACAACCATAGAGGCCATTCTAAGCAGTGAGTTTATGTTGCTCGTGCCACTCAGATGCTCATGCGTGTCAGGATGATGACGAGGTCGAGCTTGACGACGAGGATGTCAGAGTGATTGAGGAACGACTCCATGTGGACACCGCAAATCTTTTGGCTGCTGTTGCGCAGGTTATCGGCCCTCAGTTCGAGTCTTTCTTCGAGCGGATCCAACCACAGATCCTTACTCTCGCCAGGAACAAGGCTCTCTCTTATATGGGCGTGGGCGCCTATGCCGAAGTAGTCCGTTATCTTGGAGTACCCGCGCTCAAATATGTTGAGCCCGTTCTGCCAATCGCCGTGAGCAACCTTCGTGACGAGGAGGTCGCTGCCAGAAGGAACTCCTACTATTTTCTGGGAAATCTTGCGGACCTGTCGAAGGTCAACCCCTTGGTGCCTGGCCTTGCTGCCGCTTTAGAGGAGGTAGTTCCGATTAACGCCAAGTATCTGGAAGAGAGTTATGTCGGCAATCTAAAGCTTGAGGAGGCTCCAGCGGTTGACAACGCTGCGTCTTGTCTTGGCCGCATCCTCCAAGCTTTGCCCCACGAGAAGTGCCCTGTGGATCTCATGGTGCCGGCTTTCTTATCCGCGCTACCCTTGAAGGACGACTTCGACGAGACTCTTCCTGTAATCGGCACCCTCATCGCCATTTTCACCTGGCCGGTTTTCTCACAGGTCGAGCAGCATTTGCAGACCACCATAAAGGCCTCTGTTCTCTGTCTCATTCACCCAGAGATGAGGAAGAATGCAACAGCGGAGTCCTGGTCTAGTCTAGAGGTTATCATGAAGAACGTCATTCAACGTCTCGGCATCAACCACCCCACAATCCAGGCCCTAGTTGGTGATGTTGAGCTGGCTAGCAGTCCGAAGGCGGTTGCCTTGCTGGAGAATTCTTTTTAGTGCGTGACTTCGTAACGGGAAATGAATTGAATATAATACAATGTCAGATAAAACGCTGCACCAGCGGCGTTCAGCAGAGGTCGATAGTGCTCTAGAAAGAGGTTACTCGCTGCAGGGCGACGCCATATCTGGCCTGCAACCCATTGAGGTTGCGGATGACCTCCAAAGAAATGAGGTCGAGAATGTAATAAGGGAGCGTAACACACTACTTGTTGAACTGCAAGCTGCAGAGGCACTACAGCAAAAGATTCAACGAGAGAACTTCCAAACGGAGCTGGTATTCCGACAGACAATTAACGACCTTGATTTACAGTTGAGGAAGGCTCGTCGGGCCGCGCTGATTTTCGACACTGGCCCGTCCAAGGTAGTGGCGGGAACTGCCACCAGTGACGCGGAATTGCCATCGTTAAAGTCCGAGGGCCCAATGATGCCTGACGCGGACGGACCCATATCCCCACTGCAGTGCTTCGCCGGTTTCGAAGCCCTACTAAAAAGATACATTGCGAACATTAACGAGGACTCATTCGTTGCCACACGAGCCGCGACCTTGGCTCAAGTCCTTGGGTGCCGATTGCAGAGATGTCACGCATTCTCTGCCTCGTGTGACTGGCCCCAGTATCACGCTCTAATTGTTAACATGCTGTTTCCGGGTCTGGAGCTGCTGGAGCAGGTTCTTATGACCTGTGCAGTCCGATTACAGCCGACATTTGATGTGCAGGAGTGGCTCGATGAATCGGGTGTCTACAAGCATACACTGGTTGCGGGCCTGGATATAGTGAACTTCCGAGCAGGGCCGGACTTTCCCTCCGAGACGCCTCGTACCCCGCCCATGCTGGTCGAGACTGTGCCAAACAAACTCGACTCCCACTTTAATGCAGACCCAGAGTTCAGACCTGGCGTCTACCGAAGCTTGTATCGATCTCTTGTGGATCACTACGCTGGCAAAGCATCACTACGAAGATAGTCGTGTTTGGAGTGCTAAGTGTTGCTGGGAAGGAGTTTTGCCCTAATTAATGAGAACGTGCTCAGTTTTGCTCACCGTGACGTCGTTGGCAGTCAGTTGCAAGCAGTGGACTGGCCCGGTACTCCCGCCGGCAGTCAGTTATGGAGTGTTTGATTCCGTCGCCTTCTTCCTTAAGACCGGTTGCAGGCGTGACAATGTGATGGCAGTTGTAGTGTGGGAGCCTGAAAGCTTCCCTGGAGTCATCGCCAACCGATATGACCAAGAATGGCCGCGTGTCAGGTGGCCCGTGGAGGCCCAAGACCCCAACATGCAGACCGTAATGTGCCTGGAGATGTCGGAGGTAGAAGCGCTGCCTGACTGCGTCGCCGAACCATCGACTACTCTGGACTACAGCCCTGAGATATTCAACTCGTTGGGAGAGATCGACGTTGTCACGACGCCTTATTGGTACACAGGGCGTGCCATTCGGACACTAAATTTCAACATCATCCCTGAATCCCTTATCAAAACCGCCTTGGAGGAATTCAATATGTGGGAGATGAGTGACCGCGCTGAATGTCTGGACCGACTTCGATACGACTACACTGGCGACATTGAGAATTTCCCCGCATGTAACAGTCCGCAGCCTCCGTTAATGCATTATGCACCGAGACTTCCGCCTTCGTATGATTTGATGGTGTCGGAGTGGGCCGCGAATAACCTGTATGCGTTAGCCTGGTACAAGACAGGATACTACTTCTACTCGCACTGGCACACCTCGAACCCACATTGGCTTCGGTCAGCCTTGATACCCAAAGTCCGGGAGGCCCGCTACCAATTAAGCGGCTATGAAAACGACTCCTCGAAATACTACAACTCCTCGATAAACCGAATGGAGATCGATCGGCACTGGGTGGTGAAGATGACCTGCTCGGACACTGCCCATGTACGCATAGACTACTCCTTCAACGGCGCTACCTTCACCGACACGCTTTGTCTGCTGCAATATGCATGTGTGGAAGAGCCTGTGTATGCGGACATCAGCGTCGGCACCGCCGATGCTGCTTGGCTGTGGGAATACAGGGACGCCAGCCTGCCTCCGTCTCCTCTGACGTTCAGTCCCCGTGATTTCATGCGCCACCTCTACATGAAAGACTACACCTTGGATCTAAACGATCGTCCGTTTTACTTTGACGGCAGGTGGTTTGTGTGGGACTACCTGATGAAGATTCCTGTCGACTGGCGGCAACGCAATAACAGGAGTATGCTTGAAAAATGGGGAACACAGCTCTTCTATGGCTGGTGGCCTCTACAGCTGTTCTTTCCTCCGGATATCAACTGGGACCTGCGCGTAAGGCATGAAAAGGTGTGGGATCGTTGGGAGTGCATGCACGCTCTGACCTTGAACAACTGGATGGCCAATAATTTCGATCACGAGATGATGCTGCACGAGTGCGGCTTTCGACCTGACCGGTACGCTCGCGGAGATCGCAAGAGCATACTGGAAGTACGGCGAGATGTAAGGTGATTTTTTTAGTTTTTCGTTTACATACCACAAATCTTCCGAGAGGCCCAGGCGGCACAGGTGGTACACTCAGGGGTGGGGGCGGGAGAAACTGCTTCGCCCGAGTGATTCAGAAAGCCCAGGTGCATCATCAAAGCTGCTGAAATGGCTTGAATTTGGCCTTGGCTAAAGAAAAAGAATTGTCCCGCCGGTAGAGCTTCAATACGCATCACAACTTGCACCAGTTCCGTAATAATGGGAGGGTAACAGCTTTCGAAGATCTCCAGACTGTGAGACAGCAGAGTTGACAGCTGCGGACCCTCTTCCACTTCGGTTTCAGATAGGATGTCAGCGGAAATCAGGAGGAACTCCAGAACCAGGACCGTCTCCGGCTCTCCTTCCTTTAGGTGCGCGAGTGTAGACTGTAGGCAAAAAAAAGCTGATTCCACCTCTCCCAGATTCGACAAATGATGCAGCTTGAAGAGCGAAGCACAGACGGCGACATTTCTCGCGTTCGGCTGCCTAACTCGTAACAACTTAGTTGCGAGACAAATCTCATTCTTCAGTCCTAAGATACCGTGATCGAGAGAATGTAACATTGGCTGCAGAAACAAAGCTATTCGCGCCACTCGGGTGGAGTCGACTTGTGGGTCGAAGTTCGTCACATCCTGCACCAGCTGGATTCTCAGCCTCAACAGCGAGTACTGCTCTTCCCTAAGGAAGTCCAGGAGATATCGATAAGGCGCCGACAAGCCTGGGTACATGGACGTCAGATGTCGGAAGACGCACTTGAATTTCGCGTGCGCCGTCTGGAGTTTTTGCTGAAGGTGGGATGAGTCTTTGATCGTCTCCACCACGTCATACGCCTCCGACTCCGTCGCTGCCCAGTGGCGAGCGAGCTCCGTCATGCACTGGAGCAACAACACGGCTGGAAAGGGGCTGACGTGATACTGCATCTGGTGAGCTTTGTGTAGGAACTGAGTGGCCTCCGTGATGTCTCCGCCGAGGAACGCAGCGATACCAGCTTTGACTAATGAGCACTGGGGTCCTGTGAAACCCAAGGCATGCAGGGAATCAATGATCTGGGTGAGCTTCTCCTTGTTTGGCGGATGTAGTTCTAGAACCAGCATTGCCTCGAGGCTCATTGCAGTACTTCTCCCGGTATGCATCAGGCTGTGTACGAAGCAGTAAACGGCTCACTGTTCCACGAACAACTCTAAGCGCCTAAAGTTGGCTGTCTCCCAGAGGTACAGAACCAGGTAGTCAATATAAGGGGTGTCAAGATTCCCAGCCTCTGTCAAGGTGGCTTGGAACTCCGGCACCGGCAGTGCTACCCATTTCGCCGTATCGGCCACCCTGTGTGGCAAACTCACCAGCGCTGCGGCCGCCTTGACCTCTTCCGCGTTAAATACACCGCGCAGCAAATACTTCTCTGCGATTTGCACTCGTGGCGCCGTTTCAAACCCCTGCCGGTAGAGACCGTTAGCACTTTCGAAGTTACCAAGAAAGTACTGCGCGTCGCCGGCGACACACTGCAAGCTTGAGAGTGCCAGCGGCTGGAGGTTTTCTTGGTACATGGCCGCCAGAGCGGCGTCCAGAAGTCTTTCAGAGATGTATCTGTTGCGTGACTGCATGCTGCCGCCCAAATGGCGCTGCTCCCCAACGAAGACGGTCTCCATTCCTTGTTTTATTTCTAATTCAAATTCTACAATGTGGTTCCGAACTGACAGCAATAGGCAGGCAGCAAGACCTCTGCTCCCACGACAAGAGGCTGCACCACCAATGACCCCAGATAAATGGGTGATGCCTGCGATGACCGAAGTAAACCTCTCGAACCACAACGATCGCACTCTTGGTCCTGCGACGCGAACTGTCGATTCGCACTACGTAGGCCCATCTTCCACGTGGCCACCGAACAGGCCGGCGGGATTCGTCGCCTCCGGCGCGTACCCTGATCCATACGAAGCTGGGTCACGCCCCAACGAGAACTCTCGTTACGGCGCGTACCCTGATCCATACGAAGCTGGGTCACGCCCCAACGAGAACTCTCGTTACGAAAAGGATAAAATCACTAGGGAGCAAGTGGCTCAGCTGATGGGGCTTCGGTCCCAGTACTCGCCACAATGCAGGGGGGATTGGGTGCTTCAGGCGTTCCAACGCCGTTAGTGATCTTTCAAGAAATGTACAGTCTCCGCAAAAAACACCTCAATGTTTGGTAACTCGGAATAGCTTGACTCAGCATGGAGTCGTCAGAATTCTGGCGTTGCCCTGGGTTAGTTGGGTGGTGAAGGACGGGTGCCTCGTCAGGAGGTGTTTACGCCGAAAACCTGTAAAGATACGACTCGTATCTAACGTCGGACCCAATCTAAACCAAACCCAGTGACATCTCGTGCTGATATCAGCCTGTAATGTGCCAATCGGCTTGCGTGTCATGTCTGGTCAACTTTATGAATCCTGGATTTGATGCCGCCAAAGTTCTCCGACGTACAGAAGAAAGTAATCGCTGCCCTGCCGCTGCCAGAGCCTAACCTGGCAAGGGGAACGAATCTCCGCAACTGGTGCTTCACCCAGTTCGAAATATTCGACGAGAAGGAGACGCACCCGCACAACCCACATATGTGGTATGACTCGCAACCAAAGGTCCGTCGCGTGGTTTTCCAGCTGGAGGAGTGCCCTCGAACGAAGACTTTGCATTTCCAGGGTTATCTGGAACTCAACGTTTCCGTAAAAATCTCTTGGCTTCGAGAACATCTCTCTCCAGGAGCGTATTGGACTGCGCGGTGGTCAAAGCTGGCTTCTAAGGCGGTCGGATACTGTACAAAGGAGGAAAGTAGGTATCAAGGCAATACGTCGGGTCCCTTTTTTTATGGAGTGGAAGCCCCGAAACCCAAGAAGAAAAAGTCTTATACTGTGGAAGATGTGATGCGTGACTGCCGTTGCCTCAGTCTCCGAGAGCTCATAGAGACGCAGCCCGCAGCCTACCTGAGATGGGCGCACCACATGAATAAAGCTCGGCAAGTGATTCTCGCCGAGATGGCGCATCAGAAGCCTCTTTGTCTGTGGTTTTGGGGCAGCACCGGCGCCGGAAAATCAGACTTCATCAGCCGTGTTGTGCCTGACGACGTGACCATACGCAAGCCACTTGAGAACTCTACGTTCTTCGAAGGCTACGATCCTGTCCAACATCGCTGTCTGGTATTTGAGGACTACAGGGAGAAAACATACCCATTCAACCTCCTTATGCAGCTAGCCGACCACGAGCCACCCTTGCTGTCCCAAAAGGGGTCCTCCATGCCTTTCCGTTCGGACGTCATCGTGGTAACCACGCGGAGATACATTTCTGCAACTTTCAAGGTGGGTTTCCGGGGAGTTGGTTAGCAGGCCTCGGAACCGGACGAAGACATGCGTCAGCTCCAGCGCCGTTTTGTACAAGTGGAGTTTCCCATTCACAAGTCCGTCTTCGTCTTGTTGGTGGACCGTGTAACTCGGAGGCTGTGGCTAGGATCGGTTATGCGACAGAAGTATGACCCTGCTGTCCACGGAGCGCAGGATTCCGAGATGCTCGAGCCCGACAAAGCCTGCTTCACGTCCTATGTGGCCGACCTCCGGTCCAGAGGAAGGGAAAAAAGGCGCTGGTTTTTCGCCCTAGCTACGAATGCAGCCTGCGCCGAGCCCCTGCCGCTCCCTCCTCTGAAGGTCCTGAACATACCAGGCATTGCCGAGTTCTGCTCACTGGCTTCGGAGAGGGGACAGGCTGTGCCAGACGACTATGTCGCCTTTGTCAAGCAGAGCGATGAGCGGTGAGAGTCGCTCTGATGCCACACAGACGTACGCTGTTCAAAGAACTCGTTAGGGCAATGGACCAGAGCCACCTTCCCCCCAACGACCGCGACCTGTTAGATGATTGCGTATGGTAATCTCACGTTCCTTAGTTGTGTGTTTGCACGGTTCAGACAGATGCAGTCTCAACATTGGGTTCGTCAGTCGGAGGAGTCGCCTCGGCAGTAACGGTTTCAAGTTTCTCCTTCTCCTCGAAGGGCGGGTCCATCGCCATGTTGTTGATGCACTTGGTGTAACTGAAAGACTCGCTGCTTCCATCTTCCTTTCCCAGCATAAAGCACTTGAACTTGTCGTTTTCCTTGCTCTCCGGGTGCCATTCAACCTTTACACTGACAGCTCCCTGGGCTTTAGCGGGCTCAGGATGGTACTTGAGCAAGTCAAGGATGACCGGCAAAGCAGATGCCTTCACTTCTGTTCCGGGCGCGTAGACCTCTAGCATTTCTCGACAGTTCTTACGGAAGTCGTTTATTGATGGGAAAACTTGCCCACCGAGGATGATTGGGTTAAGAGGGACGTTCGAGGGACGCAGTTTTTTGCGCAAACCAGCTGGAAGGCGTACGTCGAAGAATTCGTGAGCCTGCATCTGATCATGGACGACCGTAACGTTGCACTGAGCACCGTTAAGCGTAACGGTCTTCAGATTTTCGGTTACCCACTGGATGTCCTCAGCAAAAGGACGCAACAAGGCAAAACACCGGCCATCAGCTCCAGGAGACGCAATGAAGTTGACGCTAACATGGTCGTGCACCTCGTTAAGGGCCGTCTTGATTTCCGCCCACGACACCTCCGAAGGAGCGTCGGTCACGCAGACCAGGACGCCGTTAGCATGGATGCGCATCTGCTGGCGTTCCTTCGGCTTTCGGGGCTCTCTCTTCTTGCGTGGCTCGTAAGTTGGTAGAGGTTCCTCAGATCGGATTGCCAATCTGTCTTCTCGTACAATGAGAGAAGTGCCTTGAATAGCCTCCAATATGTCTTCTGGTGTAGCCTCGACGTCCTTCACCTTCTTGCAGCTTGTGATGCAGTCAATCGGCAGCCAGCGTTCCTCAGTCTCTCTCATTTTATCCTGGAAGAACTTGTCGTGAACCAAGTTCTTGGGGCTGAAATAGTAGAGGACCTGTCGTCGAATGCATTCAAGCAGGTCTTCTCTGGTGTCGGGCTTGACACGCTTGCTCTCAGGCGTTTCAGATGCCTCCAACTCCCTCTTCATCTGATTTACCGATTTTCGTACGCAGTACAGCCCCCCACATCGTTCACTAGCATATCACATTCCTTCGATTTGCGATACCATTCACTATATCTCCCACGATTTAGCAACTTGCCCCTCGGGAGGTTCGGCGTTCTCCGCGAAGTTCTTTTGTCCGACCTCGGACCAGTTGGTTGAAAGAGACGTACCAGATGACTCCACGTACGACTTCATCATTGCGCGCTGTGTATCTGGGTCTGCGTCGTTGTAAAGCTTTCGAAAGAAGGCCATGGACTTGTCGCCCGTGTTATATGCATCGTCCTCCAAGACCTCCTCTCGCAGTAACCTGTCCCAGTCGCGACCTGTGGCTTCCGGGGCTGTGGCTTCGGATTCAGCGACAGCGCTAGCGTGCTCCAAGGACGGCCACAAGACGTCAGGAGTCCTCTTAGCTAAGCTGATTTCCACCTTGTACGGTGACACTCTCCACGAGCAATCCGCCGGCACAACGCCATCGTAGAGTCTTGCGACCGTCAGACTGAAAGGCGTGTCGTTAACAACGCTTACGGTCAACGAATTCTCTTCGATTTTCACATCCACGTTTTCCGTCAACAGACCCTTCAGATAGATCGCGACTTCTATTTTCGTGGTACTTTGCGAGAAATCCCATCTGACCATCGATTAAAATTTACAAATTTGGGGAATGATCATATGGTATCCATGGGCTTTCGCTGCCTTCACTGTCTCCAATTCTGTCGAATGGCTATTAATTCTTCACAGTACTTCTAGCACTAACTCAGCTTTTTTCCGAGCTTATTCATGGACTGCAATCTGGCACAGGCATACGCTCCTGGGGCTCCTCTCTGTGTGCACCGGCTCCTAAAGCCCCCTACATATGTGTATTACGAGTGGGAGACGCTGGGCTAGTTATCCAGACTTCCTACGTGGGACCCCAACGACATACCGCTGGCAGAGCTGGTGTATGGGTGGCTGAAGCGACTCTGGACTGCTGGAGTGTTCACATTGGACTCCGAGAGTGGGGAGCTGGCGGTCGTGAACCCAGAGGACCGATTTTGTGTGGATTTAACAGGCGTCTGGTCCACCTGGGCAGTCAATAGGCACTACAGGAAACGGGCAAGACGCTTTCGACTGTCCTGTGACGTTTTGAGCGTCTCGACAGCTCTAAAAGCGTGCAGAGCCTGTCATCGGGAGCGGCTGGGGGGTGCGTTATCCCTCGAAAAACTGGAACGGCTCGGACAGGAGACCGACGACCACGGGTGGCTGACGGAGCGGCTGATTACGATGCTGGAGCGGTTGTCCAAGGACCCAAGCACGTCTCTCTCCGTCCACACATTCGAGTTATGGACAGCAGATTCGTCTCCGAAGCTTGCAGCCCTCTCAGTCGGGTTCGCGGTTGGATGTGTGTTCCACGACCTGACTGCGGGCACACCCCTGTGGGGCAAAGAGGGCGCCGGAACGGTCCTCATTCGAGCTGTTGGGCTTACACTCGCCAACGCAGGATTCACGTTGTGGTACTGGGGCATCGAAGTTCCGTACATGAGAGCCTACGACAACGCTGTGTCCCTGTCAAGACTTGCCTTCTTTGAGAAGTGGCAGCAGCAGCTGCAAACAGGCGAAATTGAACACTGCGAGCCCTTGACAAAGAGCTTCACCGCTTCCAAAATGGAATCCAATCACGATTGGGTCTGGCTGCCTCCAGGGTACTGCCGTCTGGCCGACCCTGGACAGCTCACCACGCACAGAATGCAGAGGGTGGCGGGACTGTTGCAAGTAGACGGCGGCTGTCCAAGGCGAACTTCACTGCCGTCTCTCGGTCAACAAAATGGTGTGGCATCCCCCAGCGGCGACGTCCACAGTCCTGAGGAACTGAGGAGTGTCTACAAGCGAAGGCCGGCAGTAGAAGTCTTCTCCGAAGCAGGTGATAGCGTACTTCTTGTATAGACTGCGTTGATTGTAGCGACTCCATTGGTACTCTGCATGACACCGCACTACAGGCGAGTGCTGAGTAAATGTGGACCGGCCAGAAGCTCCGTACACATCGCAGCGGGAGCCGCCGACGACAACGACTTCGCCGTCTGAAAGCAGAAAATAGGTCCTGGGCGTCCTGGCTCCTTTGGCGGGAACCACTTTCATGAAGTGCACGTCACGACGATTACGTAGCAGCGGCACCAGTGTTGGGCAAGGAAATACCTCGAAATGCGGCAGCTGTACAGCTGGTTTCTTCAGCATCGAAAGTCCAGGTAAATACTCACGAGGTAACCCAAGCTGCCCCTCGTGGTTGCTACCCCAGGCGTAGACCTGCCCGTCTGGGGACTTGCCAAAGCTTGTGGTTGCTGTGTAAGGCGCATATGTAGCGCTCACCTCCTGCATGCACCGACTCTGTGGCAATTACCAGAGACATCGGCACTCGCCGTAGAGGAGGGCCGACATTGCTCCCTTCCATTCTGTAGGCTTGGGTGAATATGGCCGCCAATTGCGCCGCTTGCGGCACATTCGAACCTGTTGCTGTGCAGATGTTACCCTGGGCGCACTTCTGAAGCAGCGGCCTTAGGCTCCGAGTCGAAGCAGCTCGAGTTGTTTCGCGCCAGTTAACAGTTGAACCCAAAGCTATCCATTTGAAGTCAAAGAGAGCCAGCTTGGCGCACTCAGTGTTCACAACCGCCTCACATGACAATGAGGGAAGCTCGCAGACCTCCACGTCACTATGGCCCGCAAGGCCTGGATGTAGCCCCAGCTGCCCTCCTTCGTCAAGGCCAGCAGCAAATATGCAGGTCCGAGGCGGCATTGGAAGGTGGTTCTCGTCAGAGGCGAGGACCTCCACGTGGTGTATTGGGAACGGAGGATTGATTCGCATCTCGGCAAGAAACAGTGAGTGACTTTCACCGCAGGAGGCATCAAGGAAGGTCAAAGCCGCCGGCATGGGATGCGGTGCACGCACGTTTAAGATGAAGCTGAAGGTGTAGGGATCCAGCACGAGGTTGCAGGTGTAAGCTGCAAGGTATCGCCAGGCATCTCGCAACGGCTCGACATTGAAAAATCCGTCCTTGGTCGCCGGGAACTCCAAGATGTTAAGGGGTGTCGGCTTTACAATGAGCTCAGGGTCTCCAGGAAGCCCCAGTTGCCTAACCTCATTCTTGCCCCAGACGAACACGTGTCGCTGGCGGGTAACACAAGCAGCGTGCATAACCCCGCAGGATACCGAGGCAACTGGCTCAGGAATGGGGACTTCTCGGGGGTATGAGACTAGGCAGTCAGCCTCGTAGCCCAAACAATTGTCTTCATGGGAACCCCATGATAGGAGTTCTCCCGTTTTCAACACAGCGGCGGCAAATCGAGCGCCACAAGCGACGGAGTCGACAACGCCTCGAATCGGTACCTGCCTCCACAGACCTACGCTACTTGCGGAAGGGGGCCCCTTGAACTGGTAACGGCGGCGCTTCAGCTCGCCGGAGAAGGGTAGGTGGTTTTCTGTTGACCATACACACCCTAGGCGCGTGAGGGCCAATGTGAACTCCTCGCCGGCTGCCACTTCTCGAAGCAAGTTTCCTGAAACAGGAGACGAGAGGAAGCCCCAGTGCTGGACCCACCAGGGTGATACGCCCAACGCATTGCGACGTGACTCCTCTTCTCGAATTTGAGGATCTGCGGAACGTATTACGGGGTCGACAGCGTCGAACACCGGCGGGCCCATCCCCAACTGGCCTGCGGTGTTGAGTCCGACACCAAGCAGCGGTCTTCGGTCGCAGAGCAGAGGCAGCAGTTGTTGTATGAGCTTCTGAAGTCTGATGCTGAGACTGGGGGCCACTCACCTGGACGTCGCTTCCGAAAGCGAGGTACTCTTGATGAAGGCACCGTCGCAGCCGTAGCCACCAAGCCGGTACGGAAGCATCATCATTCGAATCCATTCGGTGGCAACTTCTGTTTGAGGAAACGTGCTGGAGATTTCCATTTCCAAGGCTTGAACGACGACCTGTTGTACGATTGGAGGCCATCCGTCGCTCTGGTTGAAAATGGCCACTGGAGTGCCCTCCCCTATTGGAAGGTCAGCCGCTCCGAGACGTAGAGGGTTGTTCGGGTTCATCAGGGTGACGCATCTGTGTCTACGATCGACGATTCTCACAGCGACAACCCCAGCCACATGGTCTGGGCCACCTGCGCGTCGCCAATCGCAGCTGCAGCCTGTCTGAGTAGCAAGAGCACTGGGGTTAGATGAGACTGAAGTCCCTACGAAATGTAGACATGGCGATCGGGAAAGGAGAATCAGCGTACTGGAGTCTCGGGACGAGAGTCGCGCAAGTGCAGTCCATGATCCGCATCAGCGCTCCCTGCGCAAATCTCTGTCGGAAAACACGAAGAAGCGCTTGAACAAGCGATTTCAAAATAGCGGAGGCCTCGGACTCCGGAGTTATTAGTCGCAGGACATCTGCTATGTCAGAGTGCATCCAGGAACCACTATCGCCAGGATATAACACGAGGGCAACGAAGCACACAGACAGCGCTCGCTCCGGCGGCGGCATCTCGATCCATGACCCCGACAGAGGTACCCGTCGCTGGAGTCGTCGAAGAATTCCGCCAATCTCAGAGCTGGTATCGCAGGAAGAGGCATCCTACCGAGCGGGGGCGACTAGCAGGGCTGCGAGCGGGAGACCTTGAGAGGCACGCCTCATTATTGGTCTTATTGTCCTTTTGGCCGGTCACACAGACGATTTGAAAGTCTCGAATGACTACGGAGCACATATCATTACGGTAAAGATTTGAAAGAAAAAAACGAGGTCTAATCGACATCTCTCCCCCGACTGCACACGCCAAAGCCAGCAAGCGGCATGAACGCCGTGTCGACGTCCACACCAGGCACCCGTTTGGCGGTGAGTTCCATTACTGACCAATCCAACGGCCCAGAGTCGGCATCAGAGCCGGAGGTTACAGATAGGGAATCGATGGAAATTTCTGGACCGGATACGGGGTCGTCTGACGTCTCGTCAGTTGCGCACTTCTCGAGGAAACTGACCTCGTCTCCATCGACTAGAAGCTCTCTCAGCTTGCTCATGGCCGGAGGCTTCACTACCGCTGTCAGTTCTCTCCTGAAGCGCTGCAGGTTGGGAGCGGAGAAGGTATCGGTGGGGATTGGCTGCTCCGGAAGCGTTGCCTTCCCCGTAAATGTTGTCAGTATGCACGCTTCGCCAGGTGAGGATGGGGCGGTGGTAGGATTCACATCGGAGTCGGTCTTGAGATCGTGCTGTGCAGCAGCTCTTACAGCAGGCGGCCCGTTAGGACCCGGCTGTGGGTTGGCGATTCGCGCCAACAGCTCTTCCTTGCTTCCGATTGCGTACACAAAACCTAAAATCCGTCGTAGATCTGGCTTGTCCGACCTCGCTTCAAGCAAAAGCTGCGCGCTGTACCCTGCGACGTCGCTGATTACCAACTCAGCGGCGCTGTAATGGCGGGGGAGGGGACCTCTGGTTATTTTGTTCACTCGTCGTAGGATATCGCCCTTCACCGCTCGCTCCCAGCGTCGGGCATAGAGGAGGCTTGCGAGCGCGGTACTCGATAGTGTCGCGCCAAGGAAACACAGACCGCCACTCGACGCCGATTCAACGACCCAGATACTGGATTGCACCGCGCTCCTCAAGTCGTTTCTCACACCAGTGACAGACGTATTTGTCTCCACAACTAAGTCGTGGTGTGCTCCCATTATCGCAGCCTGATCCAGCATGAGCTGTCGAACCAGCTCGGCGGTGTCTTCGAGGTACCGAGTTGTCAGAGCGGAATCCTTCGCTTCTAAAATCCACTTTGCAGCGCGGCAGCTGCTACCATGGGCTCTCACTAACCACCTAGCAGTGGGGGCAACACATGCCATTGCGAACACAGCGGCAAGGGTGTAGGCCGACGACAAGAGAAGCGAAAGTAGCACAACTCTTTGCGGCACCTTTGCCGGCGCTACCGAGAGGAGGCACCGAAGCCCCAGAGTTAACAGAATAGGAAACCAAACTCTATTCAGTCGTGAGAAGCGCTCCGTAGATACCAATTGAAAAGAGCTGCCGCGTAGACTTCGAGCCAGCGCAGCCGGTGCCAACGCCGTTACTCCGAAGGTCTCTGACACCAACTCGCAGTACTGGCGCATGTTCCTAGGCAGAACGGGGTCTGGGACATTCGTAGCACCTTCGGAGTCGTCAGAACTCCAATCCTTTTGAGGTCGCATGCAAGAAATTTTGTAGATTCGACAGAAAGGAGCTTGGGAGGAAATGTTGCAATCTGACAACAGATAACACCCAAAATCAAGCAGGTCCTCCTACATTCAAATTCATTGCTAATGTGTGAAGGTAAATAAGAGAGGCCACATGCGAGAAAAATCAGCGATGTGTGGCGCCTTTAATAAGATGTGGGGATACCAGCACGAAATCATAGCAATACCAACACAATCTCCATAGCGTTAGTAATACCAGGTCACTGTGGTCGCACGAATCTCCATACCGTAAGGATCTCCCCAGGAGCCGCTTTCCGACCAATGCGAGTTGCTGAGAAGCCGGACTGCTGCATCGATCGCGCCACCTCTGCAGGCCGATTCCGTTCCTCCAACAGCAAAATTAGCTCCCGAGTTGAGGAGGCGATCCGCTCCAGCAACTTATCGATGATCTCCCTGCCGTCTTTACCCCCAGCGAATGAGGCGTAAATGCCCCCTTGTGCAATCTCTTCAGGCTCAGAGGGAACGTAGGGCGGGTTGCAGAGAGCTCTGGAAGAAGCAGTGAACCGATTTGATCATAATTTAACCTAAAACCTGGCTGAGGTCTCTTACTTGTCCACGGTCCAATTCCGCAGAAAACCTGTGGAGTAATCACCCAAAATGAGGTCGTCCACTGAGGACCTGTTCATCGCGAAAGTTTCTGACGTGACGGTCAACGCGGCAGGATTGATGTCTATGGCCAAATGCAAGGATTGGGGGTTAAGGAGGGCATGGGTGCAGAGGACGACGCCAGATCCGCTCCTGGGTAAATTGAAAAGGATGTTAATCATATAAGTGATCCAAAACCGTCAAATCCTACCCAATTTCCATAACGGCATCCCGCGATTTATTCGACTCTAGCATATCGCACAGCAGAAAGGAGTCCTCAGCTGGCTCGTAAACCTAGAAACACCATGAAAACCTGAGACGATCGATCTGTACCCTATCTCGCCTCCATCCCCGAAAGTGGTCCAGATTGACTTTTCTGTCCATTCACTAAAGACTCATTTTCATGGACACTCTCTCTGTTGACTTAATCAACTGGTGACTCGAGTACACTCAGTTGTGTGCAAGTCATCAAATGTTGTGACTGCTTTAACGTTGTGAGTCTCTGGTAAGAAAGGAGAAAGGTGACCCCAAATCTACAACCCCACTCAAAATCATGACGGTGGATCGCAGTAAGTAACATCAAAATCACAATGCGACCCTTCTCTACTGCTTGTCTGTGCGCTGCAATGTGCGTCTCTGTAGTTTTTGCGAACACGGGTCTCCGTGCACAAAGCGCCAAGTTTAAAGAGGACACAGTCGCACAGGATTTTGGCCTACAAACCGATTTGAGGGTTCAACCCACTGGTGTGGACGTAGCTATGCTGCGGAGTCTGCTGAACGGCGCTGGACCTGTTCTACCCTTATGGCTTCAGACCATGGTCGGGAGATCCCTCTCCGAGGTTGATAGTCTGGAAGGTCTTCAATTAGAGGACAGGGACGTCGCATCCGAGGGTGTGGACAACTCCCGAGTCGCACAGGATTTTGGCCTACAAACCGATTTGAGGGTTCAACCCACTGCTGTGGACGTAGCTATGCTGCAGAGTCTTCTGAAGGGCGCTGGACCTCTACTACCCTTATTGCTTCAGACCATGTTTGGGAGATCCCTCTCCGAGGTTGATAGTCTAGGTCTTCAATTAGAGGACACGGACGTCATATCCGAGAGTCTTGTGCCGGAATTTGCTATGCTGCAGACAGCCCCTTTCGCTCGACCTCTGTTGGAGGTGGGTGATCTGATGACCGCGTTGAAGGATGGTGCTGCTTCGATGGTTTACTCCACCAAAGCTCTGATGGCACCAGTGATGTGCGCGTTCGAGGATGGTGCTGCTTCCATGGTTTCCTCAACCAAAGCTCTGATAGCACCAGTGATGTGCGCGTTGGAGGAAGGTGCTGCTTCCATTGTTTCCTCAACCAAAGCTCTGATTGCACCAGCGATGATCGACCTTTCTTCTGGACCTATAATGGCGTCATTACATGCCATTGCCAAGATCTTATCACGCCATACGTTTGTCGCGATTTCGGCTCTGCTGGATTTGATTCCGATGATACTCGGACCTCCCTTGAAGCTCATTCTGGCCGGACCCGCACTTTTGTCGGGATTCGCCTTACTCGAGGCTCTCAAATGTGCAGCTTGCTTGGCGACTCCCTTGGTTATCTGTGCGGCGGTGCTTGCCGTCCTTGTGGGTCCTCCTATCTACAAGGTTCTCCCAGGAATATTTGAGCAGCTCAAAGCCGTCAAGTTGCTACTTCCAATGTTGAAACCCATTCTGTTTTCTGGGCCTTACGGTCCTCTGCTGATGAAAATGGGTCGTGGGCTGTCTCATTTGGCGGGTCCGCTGTCAGCCATTCGCAATTCTCCTGCGGTTATGTCTCTCCGAGCGCTCATTAAGTCGCTGATATCTGGAACAGCTCTTAAGCCTCTAGAGAAGGGGATTAAGGCGCTGCCTGTCAAGCTAGCGACGGCAGTGGCCAAGGCCGAAGGATTCTCTGACACCCCGAACAGCAGTTTCAGTGCTTTCGACCTTCTCAACACTTTCAAGAATTAATTCATTTGATCTAATGCTGAAATTTACTTTTCTTCTTTTGAATAGCAGACTCAATGCTGCTTTTTCTTCTTAATGAAGGACTGACATCTGCTCATGATTATCTCGGTTATGAAGGATTATTTAGTATCTAAGGATTATTTAGTATCTAAGGTCTTCTGCAGGATAAGTGACACCGATCACATTCGTTAAATTCGATGGGCAGTTCTGCGTTCTATACGGTCAATTGATCACAATGAATATTTTTTATTTTTCTTGGCTTCCGATCCCTCGTATGCCGATGCAGATCCTTTGCCCAACTGAAAAATATAACAACGAAATAACTACTTACTTCCTTTTTGGCCTTCTTTTTCTTTTTCTTCGACGTGGCTCCGTCGTCTGCAGATCCCTCGTATGCCGATGCAGATCCTTTGGTGTCGCTGCCCAACTGAAAAATATAACAACGAAATAACCACTTCCATACTTCCTTTTTGGCCTTCTTTTTCTTTTTCTTCGACGTGGCTCCGTCGTCTGCAGATCCTTCGTATGCAGATGCAGATCCTTTGGTGTCGCTGCCCAACTGAAAAATATAACAACGAAACAACTACTTCCGTACTCCCTTTTTGGCCTTCTTTTTCTTTGTTCCCTCGTCTTTGGCCTTGGTTTTTTTAGGAGCCAGAGCTTCCTGCGCAGCAAGGGCTTGCCTAGCTTTTCGTACAGCCACGTCGTTGAATGCTTCCATGAGTTTACTGTAGAAGGTGTCAACCTTCTCCTCCAGAGTTCGCAACTCCTGCAAGAAAGTCAGAGCCGTCAGTTTGGCGCATTTACTGTTTTGACCTTCTTGCTCGTCGTTTCGTAAACCTCAAAGTCCCGTTCGTAGGCATGCCTCTCCGCTTCGAGTTCCTTCTGGTAACACGTTGGATCACGAAGGTACTCGATAATTGTTATGGAACACTACCAGTTACCTCATTTCGTGCCGTATGACTCTCGAGTAGCCATTCGTCGAATCTGAGCATGTTCTCTTCCCTCCTAGCGCGAGTCTCAGCCGCAGCGGTTTCATTGTGAAGACACCTGTTGATGCCAACCAACACTTTTATCAGCCTTGTCGTTTCGGTAACCTGCAGCTGTTTGGTAGCAAAGTGGCTTTGGAGGCGCGAGAGCTGGGGTAGGAACTGAAGGGCGGCCTCATCTCCCACGTTGATCATATTGATGCCACGGATGGCAGATCCCAACGGATCGAAATGGCTGGATAGCTGGCGGATATAAATTATGAACAAACGTAAAATAAAATTGAATTATTAATCACCCGAATATCCTGTAAGGCCTTTGTTTTACCCAAACGACCTTCTTCCTCTTCGACGTGGTAGACCTCGATTAACTCACCCTCTAGGATTTCCAACTGCCATCAGATGAGATGTCAGACATGAATTATTGCTAACCTGATCTGCCTTGGACGACAACCGGTTCCGAATGTGTAACAGGTCCCAAAATAGCCGAAGGTTGTGCGGATCGTTCTGCGGGTGGGGTTTGCAGCGTAAGGACTCCACGTTTTGGACGGTGCGAGGCTCGGACCGGGGGTCTCTGGCCTACAGGTGACCACGAAAAGGACGAGGTGAAACCAAAATAAGCGTACTCACATGTTCTGCCTCCGGTGGGTCGTTTCAGATATCTGGGACAACACTTCAGCGTACAATTGCTTCAGTACGACTCTCAAACCCTTGACGACTGCCAATTGCTGAGAGCTGCACACGTCCAGCACGGTTGCAGAGACGGCCTCCTGGTTCATGTATGTCTTGGCTGACATGTAAGACCCCTGCGGTACATGAGTGTTACGACTATTAAAAAAAAGAATGTACTGATGGCAGACATTAAATATCAGCTACCGTAGATCGGATTCGGGCATCTATAAGATTGTGTGCTTTGCAGAGAAACAGCTTCTCAGCGCTTGTCAGCCTGTCCACGACAAGCTCCTCGTACAACTGAGAGTCGTCCATCTGGTTTCTGGACAGAAATAATGAACGTGGTCACCGATTTGATTACCGATTGTCGATATAGTCAAACAACTGCGATATTGCCTCTCGCGAGAAATACCGATCATCCGAGTCTCCGAACTGTTCCTTGGAGGCATCTCCCAATTCCTGGGTGGGAAACATAGAGCGGGAGATGATGCCCGTCTGTTCGGGCACAAGGCCTGACCTGTGCTCGATTCATGACCATATCTACTAACAGAACATAAAACAAATATGCCATACCGAAAGCCGCTGATGGACTGCTCAGTTGCAGTGTGTACCGCGTGGGAGGTGGACATTAGAAAAGTGCGTTCGACAATATTCCGAAGGACGGTGGACGAAATATCGGGAAGGCGCCGCTGGAAAACACAATGACCAAGGATTCTATGGCATTCCTACTGATTTTCCGCGGAGGAAGTCCCCGATCCCAACGAGTGTTTGTTGGGTGCGGTGTTCGAACTTCAACGAGTCGGGGATATGCCGAGTCACCAGTCTCCTCACGAGCTCCGCTGCCCGACGTCGAACGACGGAGGCCTTCATTCTGGCGGCGCTATCCAGGTCTGCAAAGGAGTTGGAGCGCGATAACCCGACTTCCTACAACTGCCGTCGGTCGCCAGGGTCGGAGACTCCAACTGGGAGTGAAACTTGTCAAAGCCACTGACTCGAAAGTCTGGAAACAGCAAGTGGCTGGGAATACGCAGTGTATCCGCGTCAGACATGGTGAGAAGGTTGATCGAGAGATCCGCGATGTCGGCTGTGGGGACGTTTGGACGAAGGCAAGGCAGTGGAAAAGCCGAGCCCTGTGTGGAAACCTATGACGGTACTCACTTTGATGCTGGTGATGCCCTGGAGAAAGTCCGTGGGAGCCAGTTTCCAAACGTTCTGAAGGGCGGCGTAGTCACGATGAGTCTGCTCCAAGAGGGAAATCAGACGCTCTCGAGTCTGGAACGCATTATAATGCATTGCGACAATTCAACCCACCCCTTCGAGACTTTTTTGATGCTCCACCAGTCGCTCCACGTAGCAATCCACAGCCTCCACCATTTCACCGTCCGTAACAGCTCGCTAGATTTGTATGAAAAAACTAAAATACAAATCAAATTCTATCTGCTGGAATTTATCTTCCAACTAAACGTGGCTACGGATCCCACCTCCAGTTCCTTGTCGAATTTTCCCATTAGTTCTTCATGAGCGGATAAGAAGTTTTCGTGGTGGTCAGATATTCGGTTCAGCGAGTTGACTGCACCAGCGAGTGTGGGAGCCGTCGACATGCTTTCGATCTCCAGAACTGCGAAACGAATGCAGAGATAAAAGCCCAGAAAATAATCCAAAACTAATGTTAAATCCACTTACAGTCTTCTGCTGACAGCTGCGGCACGGACATCATCGCAGCGCTGCCTGTCCGCCCTATACTCTGATGTTGGGCTTTCACCTTGGGGGTGGCGTGTTTGGCGCGGAGAATCATTTTGGACGCCACTTCCAGTTTCTGTAGGATGGACTTCTTGTTTTGATCCAACTCAGCCCGTTTGTTGTGCAATTCTTGAATGTTTTTGCGAACCTGTGGCAAAAATCAACAAGGATCCACCATAAGGTACAATAAATATTTCGACAAAAATGATTTACCTCTGGTGGAGGCGGCATCTCCTCAATGGCCAGATCTCCAATCTCTTCGCCAGTCTGTGCAGATATATTTTTTAGCTGCGATTCAAGCCTGGGAATGGAGGTGTTGCGGATAACGAGAGCATTCAATCATCCCAGAATCCTCATAGAAACAAAAAATCGAGGTTGAACTCACATGGCAATGAGCTCTTTCTGCTCTGCAATGAGCGATTGTTCCGGACTCAAGAAATTCACTTGCACCTTCTTTGTTATGGTTTTCGATTTCTCCGCAAATCTGGAAGAGTTGTGTGAGCTGCGCATTGCACCAGATTACCTGAGCGTGGACAGGGATATTTCCAACGCCTGTGTCGATGGGTGCACCGCCACCAAGAGACAAGCTCGGCTGTTCCCAGCCAGCGCCCTCTTTAGCAGTCTGGTGAGCGCGCTGTCCCGCCAAGGAATGAAGAACTTCTTGGACTTGGAGTCCTTCTTCGCTAGCTTGGATATCACCTCGGACAAAAGGAAGAGCGACTTGTTGATTGCTTGTCCTTCAGCTACAAGCCTCTGGGCGCCTGCCTTGTCACCCCCACGACCTTCAGCGGCGGCTGCTGCTTTTTCGTTGCCGGCAAGGTCCACAATTAACAAGTCACCCCTGGTATTCACCGTGAGGCCATCGTTGTAGGTTACGAGTCGTTCCATAATAGCCGTAAACTGCGATCACCAGAGCGATCTCGCTCACCACTGTATGCGATCGCGAACTCTGCTCGTTGAAATTCGTAGCAGCGAAATGACGCCGCTTCTCCGCTCTGGTGATGTCATTTAAAGAATAAATAAAAGAAAATACCAAATAAACTAAAATGATCGTACTTTTCTATGTGCTCCATACACTGCGCGAGACTGGTTACCTCCACCTGGGACAGACCCGCCACATAGAAGTTCCCTTCCCTAAGGAATGGTGTGGTTCCGATTTAATAGATATTTAGTAGTATATATTTGATCGAGTGAAAATGATGACGTTTCCTACTTGTCCTCTTTGATGGGGAGGTCCTCGGCAGGTGAACCTTGACCTCCGGCGCCGTCAACCATGAGGTCGTTCACACGCTCGAGATAGATCTCCACGTAGCAAACTCGGACCATAAATTCCTGACATAAATCATCTTTCCAGAATACAACAATCCTACCGTGGCGCTACCGTCTGCTCCTTTGCCAGACTCAGAGCTGACAGTCTGAAACAACAGGTCCAACGACCGCGGAAGGATGCCAGGATCATTTCCATTCCCCATCACTGAGTGTGTTTTTCCGCAACCTAACCGAATATTAAATATGGATACATTATTAATCATTTACCGGTTTGGCCGTATGCGATGTAGGTGCCGTTTATTCCTTTGAGGACGTCCAGAACAACGTCTTTGGCCGTCCTTTGGAACACCTGAGCGTTGTTGGCTGACAACTGCAACTTGGGGTCCCCCACCTTTGTCGTCGAAACAAGCGTCGAAGCTGTACTGGTGTTTGAGCCGTATGTTTTCCGGAGGTTTGATGTTCAAAACCAACCTCCCATCTTCGTGACATGTCCAAGCTATTTTGTCGCCTCTTTCGATCTGGGGAGCGTGTATCAGACGCAAGGTCATGACAACCCACCTCTCTTGAGAACAGGGGTCTTTGACGAATGCAAACTCGTATCGATTCCTCTCCCATTAGCGCTTTTTCATGATATAGTGAGATCTGATAGTGAGAACGCGTTGATTCGTCCATAATACGATGTACATGTAACATCCCAGGCTCATTTCGAGTGCACACAATGAGATTATTCAGGAAAACCCCCAATGGCCTGGCTCCAGTAAGATTTCCGGTGTCACCCCAACCCTTGACGACCGATGCCGTGACCCACATACTTAATGCGAAGGACACAGTTCAAAGACTGGAGAAGTACAAAGTCTCGCGGAGACACCGGTATAAACAGGCAGTGAACAGAAAGCGCCGGCTATCAGCGACGAGAGAAAGCTCAGCCAAGTCCAGTTTCAGCCACTTGAGCCACGACGTTCTGGGGTGCAGCGACAACCTGGGAAGACTGATGTGGGACCATCTAGATACGCCCATGGAACAAGACGCGCTGAGGGTGCTGCCGCAGTTGGTGTCTTTAGTGGACTACAAAGAAACGCACTTACGTCTGAGTGACTTCTTTGTCAGCGCACTCGAGAGATACGAAGAACGCAGCAGGCGAGCCGAGGGGGCTGTACATTCCATCTGGAAAGATAGCGTTTTCGCTCCTTGGGACTCCCCACATCTGAAAGAGTTCACATTTGAGGAGGGTAGTGAGATCTGTCGTGTTAGTGACAGCTCTGACTATGGAAGATGGGATACGCTTCCGGACTCACCAGAGGGAGGCGCCGAGGCCGACGGCCTCTGTGCGTTCATCCAGGATGCCTGGCATTCAAGGCCACCCGAATTCGAATCCGACGCTCGAGTGGTACCTCGACTACCAGTTCCCCTAGACTCCATCTCCGACGAAGTGTCAGACCCCGAGTTGACCCCAGAGCTGCCTACAAAGAAGAAGAGGCGGGCGAACCCAGTTCGCAGGTTCAGCCGCCTCCACGCCCGGCCGGGCTTGACCGAAATAGTTCCAGCATCGTCGACTGCTCCGTTCGTCTCTAGAGCGCGCAATACCAAGATCAATTTAGAGGCGCCGAAGCCACAGCCGTTGAAGTTCGTCTATCCGGGTCTTAACCATGTCACAGGCCCTCCACTTCCGAGTCTGTTTCCACCAGATGTGGCGGTGGGCACTCCTGTAGGATCGTTGCCCCAGACAAACTCTGACCCCCCATTTGGCGCTACTGCTCAGCCTTTAACCGTCAGTTCATGGTCCAGTAATTCCGATTGGTCATCCATCTCGTCGCAGAACCCCGCCTCGCAACTTATTCAGCTGATCAGAGGTCCTCCCCCCATCCACGTCGTCCGGGACGGGCACCCCGTGCCGCTGGAGAGGTGCTGTGGCGTGGACCACGAGCTCTGGTACAGAGCCCAGCACGTGCTCCGAGACGCAGGACTACGCCGGCAGTCCGATGCGTTCAGCGACTCAGCCTCCCTGTCCGACCTCGAAGTGGACTCCGCAGACGAGCCTGCAAGATGGATCCAGATCGCTCGGCGAGACGCAGAGGCCGTGCGGATCTCCCGCCTGGACAAGGTACTCCACGGGTTGAACAAGGACGAGAAGCGCCTCCAGGAGCTGCAAGCCCGGCTGCAGAGCGCGCTGCGAGAGTCGTTTCTTTGCGGAGCGCTGCCGATGCCGGAATGCTCGCAGTACGTGGACGAAGGCCTTGAAATCCGTTCCGAGCGATTCGACTCGCTCCTAGAGCACCTAAGGGGCGCTGTTCACCGAGAAGCTCGGATTGCTAGTAAAATCGTGGTCTTGAACGAAGAAATCGTCTCGTTGGAACAGGCTGGACTGAAGACGTCAGTGGTTTTAAAAGACCAGGAGGAGTGGGCTGGGAGGATGGAGCTAGCATCTGAACACGTGGGCGTCGCCGAGTTACTTTGCCATGAGGTGACCTCGGCCTTGAAATCCATTGATGTGGATGACTTGGTGTGTGCTACTCGCGAGAGCAAGAAGGCATTGACATACCTTCACGCCATCCTGGACCCCGTTCACGACACTGTGGAAGCGTTTCGAAAGAGGTATCGCTCCCTCCTTAGTCTTCGAACTGATATCCAAACCACCGCAAGGGGCGTAGTCGCGTTGTACTTGCGGATACTAGCGCATCAACCCTTGCTGAATGAGCATCGAAGATTGTACGGAGAAGTCCCCGCAACGTTAGGTGCGTTGGAGGGGTGCATTGTGGAAAGCATGTTAGTGCAGGACGTCTCGCCTTGAACATAACTGTGAACATGACACTGAACGCAAGTATATAAGGCCACAGAAAGGACTCTCAGCGCTCCGAAAGCAGACAGAGACGGGGAGTTCGATAAGCCTCGTGTGTGCTGCGCCCTGTCTGCTCCTTACGTCCGCTTTTCGTATGCATACCGAATGCAGAGCCACGCGACCAATGCTACCTGGTGAGTGACTGGAGCAATCTCCACGCAGGGCGGCCATTATCACGGTGGCTTTCATCAGCGTTCTGTCACTGCTTTTCGAGGTGGGGGTAGGCCATCTTCGGCGAAGCCTGAAGCGCAAAAACCAGGTGCTGGAGCCGTTCTTAGGTGGCGTCCTTAAGGAACTCACTATCCTGGGCTTCATATCCTTCACCCTATTCCTCACAATTCAGACAGGTCTGATTCAAACGCTTAACGACAGTATATTTGGCCTGAACAAGACCGAGCAAACCGCATTGGAGGAACATCCGGATCTAGCGCCTCCCACAACCTTCACAGAAATCTTCGAGGAAATCCACATTCTGGTTTTTTTTATTATGGTAGTGTTCGTACTGGTTGATGGTAAGTTGTGCCCCGTGTCAATATCCATAATTTATTATTTTATCCTCTTTATTAATCGGATGATTTTATTCTAATTATTCTAGTTTATTTATCGGAATAATTCTGTTCCAGGTCTCCTGCTAATTAGTGGCGTGGGATTCCTGAAGCGGCTCACATTCTACGAGAACAAAACTGAAACTGACCTCATGCGCGATGCGAGTTCGGCTATGAGGACGAACAACCAGGTGCTGCTTAGGCAGATCGACAGCAGCCTCCAGTATTACGGCAACAAGCAGAGATTGATTTCGCCCCTAAGATCTTTTATTCCACGCCCCGCGAAGATGAATTTCGACTACTCTGAGTACATCTCAAGAGTTTTCACAAAACTGCTCCTCAAAGTGACGGAAATGCCCTTCATGTCTTTGATCGTCGCGACGGCAGTGGCGGTTATGCTCCGACCATTGCTTGACATCACCGGCAGAGCTTACATCATCATCATGTGTCTTCTCGCCCTCTACATCTTACTGACGTCTCTGTTCATCAAATGGACAGTAAGGCGGCTGACCCACCAACTAACTCCTCAGCCGTACAGAATACGCACCCACCTGATAGACAAGCTCCAGAATGGCGCGCCCTCTAGAGAGGACGAGATCAGTGCCTTGTCAGCGCCTATCGACCAGTACCCGCTGCTGGGCCCTCCTACTTTCCTGGACTCGACGCTGGCAAACCGTTACGAGAGGCTTTTCTGGTTCAACAGGCCCAACGGGTTCCTCACAGCCGTTCAGACGGTGTTGTTTTTCCATGCGGTGGCCATATCCCTCTACATCCGTTCATTCATATCGTTCGAGGCTGAAGCTCTGTGGTTCAGTCATGGATTGTGGGCTTACCCTCTGAGCATCGGAGTAGTCCTGGTGT
>NW_027179250.1:0-11283 GCF_019968985.1 Porospora cf. gigantea B | reverse complement strand
CAGAGTGCACTCCGGCATTCTCGACATGCTCAGAGATCGCGTAGTTGAGCACGACTCCGTTACAGGCAACCGCATCCATCTCGACCTCCTTGGCGCCAACAATGTACTTTGATATAACCACTGGGAAGTCGGGTGACACAACGGAAGCGCTCAAGAGAAAGTCCTTGAGATCATTTGGCGTCGTGCTGACCCTCATGCTGGCGCCAGAGAGAACATACGACGGTCTGACCAGTACGGGAAAGGCCACGTCTTCACAGAACCGCAACGCACTCTCGAAGGAGGTGAACGCCGACCATTGAGGCTGGTCAATGCCCAGGGAGTCACATAGCGCTGAGAACTTCGAGCGGTCCTCTGCACGGTCAATGGATTGCACTGAGGTGCCCAGGATGGGGACTTGTAGAGCCGCCAACTTCATGGCAAGGTTATTTGGCACCTGCCCTCCTACGCTGATTATCACACCGTCAGCTCGTTCCTTCAAGTAGATCTCGTGCACATCCTCCAGACTAACGTTCTCGAAGTACAAGCGGTCCGTTTCGTCAAAATCTGTGGAGACTGTTTCTGGGTTGCAGTTGACCATGATAACGTGGTGGCCCAGGTTGCGCAATGTCTTCACGCAAGCCATGGCAGACCAGTCAAACTCCACGGAGGAACCGATTTTGTAGCAGCCGCACCCGAGCACCATGACGCACAGTTTTTTCTGCGTCGTCGCGGTGCGGCGGAAGCTGAGGAGCCGCTGTGGATTGGTTTCGTCGCGGTTTCGCGGTCGTGCGCCCGACGGCGATTTATAAAGTTCCTCCTTGGCGCTCAGAACGTCGGATTCGGTGCCATTGTATGTGACATACAGGTAGTTGGTTTGGGCAGTGAACTCCGCGGCAGTGGTATCGATCTGCTTGATCACTGGGAATACTCCAAGACCATGTCGCTTCTCGCGGATAGCAGCCTCGGAGCACGACAGAACACGGGAAAGCTCCAGGTCGCTGAATCCGAATTGCTTCGCAATCAGGAGCCGGTACCGGTCGAGGTTCTCCTGGCCTTCTGTACTCAGTTGGTGTCTAGTTCTGATGATGCTTTCCAGTTTGTATAAAAAGAACCGGTCAATGGAAGTAAGTTGGAACACATGCTCCACAGTAAGGCCTTTCTCGAAGGCTTTGGCCACCGCCCAGATTCTGCCTGGCGACGGATTGGCCAACTCGGTCTTCAGTTCGTCGAGGTCCTCGATGGGACAATACGCCGGCGAGAATCCTGTGGAATCGTTGTCAGTTACCATCCGAAGGCCCTTCTGTATGGCCTCTTCGAAGGTGCGTCCTATCGCCAACACCTCCCCGACACTCTTCATGCAGCTGCCCATACGCTTATCCACGCGGCTAAACTTCCGAAGGTCCCAGCGAGGCACCTTCACCACACAATAGTCTAATGCAGGTTCGCAGCAGGCTGAGGTATTACGTGTTACTGAGTTCCGCAGCGAAACAAGGTCCTGTCTCAGGCCCAGACGCGCTGCCATGTACGCTAACGGATACCCAGTCGCCTTGGACGCTAGCGCCGACGATCGGCTAAGTCGCGCGTTCACCTCAACCACACAGTGGACCCCTGTGGTTGGACACAGAGCGAATTGCACGTTGCACTCTCCGATGATGGCGAAGTGTCGTATGATCTTCAACGACGATTCACGCAACCGGAAATACTCCTCATCGGTAAGAGTCTGGGACGGTGCCACCACAATGGAGTCTCCAGTGTGGATGCCTAAAGGGTCGAAGTTCTCCATATTGCAGACTGCGATGCAGTTGTCAAAGCGGTCGCGAATGATCTCGTACTCCACCTCCTTCCACCCGTGAAGGGACTTGTCGATGAGGACTTGCGGGGTCACGGCGAAAGCAGCTGTACTCAGAGACCGCACCTCCTCGCGGTTGTGGGCAACACCTGACCCCAGGCCTCCGAGGCAGTACGCACCTCGAACGAGAACAGGGTACCTTATACGGTCGGCAATAGCCACCGCCTGGTCCACTGAGGTGGCCGCGTCAGAAAGAGCAACGGTCTCCCCGATGCTCTTCAGACGTTGCGCGAAGACTTCACGGTCCTCGGTCGCCATGATCGACTCGATAGAGGTCCCGAGCACCTCCACGCCGTACCGCTCGAAGACGCCAAATTTATGCAGTTCTACCGCGCAGTTCAGCGCCGTCTGCCCCCCGAACGTACAGAATATGCCATCTGGCTTCTCCTTGCGGATTACCTCCTCCACGAAGAAAGGGGTCACAGGCAAGTAGTAAGTCTGGTCGCAGAGGCCCGTCTGCACCGTTGCTATGTTCGGATTAATCAGCACGGACTTCACGCCCGAGTCGCGCAGAGCCTTGATACACTGGGACCCGCTGTAGTCGAATTCACCAGCTTGACCTATGGAGATACCTCCCGAACCCAGAATGAGAACCTTGCTGTAGACCTTCGGGAATTTCACTGGGGCTGTAAGAAGCAGACTGGGTGACGTAAATGTCAGAACACCTACCGAGACGGGCTCGTAACAGACCTCATGAAGTCGTGGAAGAGGAAGGACGTATCTGTGGGCCCCGCACGATGCTCTGGGTGGAATTGCACCGAGAACCAGGGCATTTGAGTGTGGACGATGCCTTCGTTCGTCTGGTCGTTGGCATTGATGAACAGCTCACACCACTGCGGAGGAAGACTGCTGGCGTCCACCTCGTAACCGTGGTTCTGGCTGGTAATGTAGCATCGTGTGGTTCGGGTGTCGATAACAGGCTGGTTTAACCCCCTGTTACCGAGTGGCATCTTCCTGGTTTTGGCTCCCACAGCCAACGCCAGGAGCTGGTGCCCAAGACATATGCCAAAGAAGGGTCGTTGTCGCTTCAGATACTCCGCAATCTCTCGTATGGTAGGTAGACAAAGCGCTGGATCACCTGGTCCGTTGGATATCAGCACCCCATCACACTCTTCGTTGGCCCATCTGTAGTCATAGGGCACCACGCGCACACGAATGTTGTAAGGGAGCTTGTACAACAGGTAGCGTAGAATGTTTGTCTTTACCCCGCAGTCGACAACGGTGATTCGAATCTCCTTTTCGACGAGGAGCTCACCCTGATAGGCTGACTGCAACTCAAGGACGTCCTTTCGACTAACAAACCGGCTAAGGCACGAAGTCGAAGGGTCTGGGAAGTCCATAGGAATGGGATCATCAATGGGTTGAATCCATCCGACGGTAGACCCATGTTTTCGTATAGCCTTGGTCAGGGCTCGGGTGTCCACTCCGCAGATGCCAGGCACGTTGTGTTCCTCCAGCCACGCCGAGAGCGTCTGGACGCTGTCCTGATGGGAAGGCTCACCAGTGAGGCTTGCTACTACCAGTCCGGCAACCTGGATCCTGTCGCTCTCGTGATGCAGCGGAAAACCGAAGGCGTCCTTCGCCGCGCTGGGAACGCCGTAGTTTCCTGCCAGGGGATAAGTGAGTGTCAGGATCTGCCTTGTGTACGATGGATCTGTCAGAGACTGGACGTAACCAGTCATAGCAGTAGTGAATACAACCTCCCCTGAGGTTCGTCGTCGACTCCCAAAGTATCTTCCCTCAAACGAAAGGCCGTTGGACAGCAACAGCCTAGCATCCATGTGTCTGAATCTGTTTGCAATAGCAAAATTTCGCCCCACATAGCACGAATTGCGAGAGCTTTGGTGTCTTCAGAGTCCAAGAATTGGTGCGTGCTCAACTCACAGGTACATAAAACCGAAGTCCTTTATGAACCAGATGAAGGCAGAAGACTGAGTAGCCAGCGCTGCGATTTCTCTTGCTGACGCCAACAGAAATGAGCCAACGGACGTGTTAGGAGGTTCTCGGGCCTCCACTAACCGGAGGAGATGCGGGGGACACTGGAAGACCACAGGGTTGGAGCTCGAACCGTCAGTGTTCTCCAACCTGATGTGCTTCAGAAGGCAGCCAGAGGAAATGTCGACGACCACGGCCTGTTGGCTGTCTGGAAGGAAAAATGCGGCGCCTTGGGAGTCGACTGACAGCTCTTGTGAGATTACCGGCTTGGTCAGAGATTCCGCCACCACGTACATCCGCAGAGGCAGCTGGGAGGAGGAATGCACAGGCTTGCGAATGTCGAAACTCATGACCTTGTTTTCTACGGTCCTCAGAAGGCAGACATTGCAGTTTACCTTCTTGAGGCTGGCGACTTGCCTAGGCGCGCCTACCGCCTCCGCTTGGTCACACCAGGTCGGGCACCGCGTGTCCCAGACTCTCAAAGAGCCGTCAGAGTGACCAGACAGCAGTGTGTTGTTGCTCAACATCACCATCTTGGAAAGCTTTGGTTTAACCGCTGCAGTGGGCTGCCAGGCCAGCAGGCCTCTCTCGATGCTCAAGAGAAGGAGGCAACCTCCACCTGCCATGACGTGCTCCCCTTCTACGAAAGCGGTATCCCAAATCTCCGAACGAGCCGTACATCTCTCTTCACCGATCAAACCGGGTACCGATATGGATTGGATGGGGTTGAACGCTGACCGCGTTTCATCCTTGGTGTCGAATACGTGTAGGGAGGGGTCCTCGGGGAACCCGAGGAGGTTGCTCGTGACCACCTTCGACTTGTAGGTGTGCAATGAGGTGGGCACCTTTACACACGGACCCATGGCCATCTCGTCAATCTTCCAGTCAGACACTGTGCCGTTCCATGCTGTTATGGCTAAGAACTGTCACTCACTAACGGAGTTGAGCACCAGCTGGTAGCACTCTTGAGCTGTCGGTGAACTAAAAGGCTGCGGGTCCTGCGACTGGAGCATTCGCCAAACAAGCAGACCAAGTCGGGCCTGGTCACTATGTCATCTATGTCCAGGCACTCACGCTGACAGCATCTCTATGGGTTTTTGAAACGTGAAGTAGCCTGAGTGAATACGGCGGCACGCAAATCTGCCCCAGGCGTAGGGGTTGGTGACGTGGTCAAGCTGTCTCAACGAGAGGAGACAGGCATGAAAGGATCTCAACCGAGAAAAGACGTCGACGTCCTCCATGAGCCCTATACGCATTGGCCGGGGTGGCTCGCCCAACCAGTTGACGGAAACGGACTGGAGGCTGGAGGACCGGGACATCTCGGGGATTTCATTTGCCATGCCAGCCCACGCGCCGGTGACGGAGCGGTCTGCCGGGGAGTTGCGGTGACCCCACATAACTGGAGGGTCTCGAGACCGCATCTTTTTGGTATCCGCAACAGGTGATTGTTTCAGAGGACGCAAAATCGACAGGCGCAATTCCTGCAGTCTCTGCGCATCGCTGTCAACCATATGCTATCATCACGCTATCACTCATTTAGTCCAGTGCAGTCAACTTCTGTAACAAACGGGGTGTCGAGGGGATTTCCGACAAATGGCTCAAGAAGATTGTACGAGTCGTGAGCTGTCTATGTAACAACCGATGCCCATATAGAAGGCCAGCCGCGTTGTAACAACTGACGCGCGTTTATGCTGCTGACATCAGGACGTTGGTTGCTTTTAGCGAGCAGCGGTCGCCTTGCAGACCGCTGGTGAATGTGCTGGCAAGCTTGCCGCCTGAAAATGGGCATAATGGTTGTCGACGCATCAGCCCATTCCTACGGAGTCTCTGCTATGGGCTTCGGCGGTCCGATAACCCCCGTCAAGACTCACGAACTGGGCAGCAACAATGACGCCCAGCTGTTGGCTGACTTCGGCAAGGCCTGGGAAAGCATGGCACAGGAGGACATATCAGGCTCGGACTACTACTTCAACTCCTACAGTCACTTCGGAATTCACGAAGAGATGCTCAAGGACAGCGTTCGAACAGGAGCCTACCGGAAGGCCATCCTCGACAACAGCCACCTGTTCAAGGATAAGGTGGTGCTGGACGTTGGCGCCGGAACAGGCATTCTTTCAATGTTCGCCGCGAAAGCTGGCGCCAAGAAGGTGATCGCTTTGGAGTGCTCAGAGATCTCGGAGCTCGCAGAGCGAATCATAAAGGACAACGGCCTCTCTGATAAGATAGTAGTGGTGAAGGGCAAGGCGGAGGAAGTCGACTTAAGTGAGATTGCTCGTGAACTGGGCGAGACCGGCGAGTTCGTGGACATAATAGTGTCTGAGTGGATGGGCTACTTCCTGCTGTACGAGTCTATGCTGGATACCGTAATCTTCTGCAGGGACAAATGGCTTCGCCAAGGCGGACTGCTCTTCCCAGACCGCGCTACGTTACACGTAGCAGCCATCGAAGACGGTGAGTACAAGAGAGAGAAACTGGAGTTTTGGGACGACGTATACGGGTTCGACTATGGGTGCATGAAGCGCTGCGTGGTAGAGGAGCCGCTTGTCGACACCGTCGAGAAGACTGCGATGTCCACTGACAGCTGCTGCGTGTTGGACATCGATCTGAACACCGTCACAACGGACCAACTGGAATTCACCTCAGCCTTCCAGATTCGGGCCCAACGAAACGACTTCGTTCATGCCCTAGTGGTCTGGTTTGACTGCTGCTTCTCGGCATGCCACCGACCTCTGGTATTTACCACCAGCCCTTACGGACAGTACACGCACTGGAAGCAGTCGGTGCTGTACCTTAATAACAGCCTTAAGATCAAGGCTGGCGAGTCAATCGCCGGCGTCATGTGCGTCAGAAAGAATGACCGAAACCCCCGAGATTTGGACATCAAACTGCACTACGACTTCAAAGGGGAAATCATGGACGACTCCGAAACGCTTTACTATCGTATGAGGTGAATGAGACAGTGAAAATTGGCAATTCTTACGTGATGACCGCTAACCTAACAGATGTTCAACGGGCTGGCTGGCTGAATGCCATCCACCTCACCGTCACTGGGCGTGAAGCCTCTTACGTGGAACCCTCAAAGCTCGCTGCGCCCAAGGCCCCGGTGCAGTTGCTCCCTTGCTTATTCTGGGGCACCGTACCTCACTTGGTGGACGAGGGCGCCCTTGTCGAGAAGGGAATCACCGACGTGGTGCTACTATGCGTGAACAACCTCTTCGAGGACCAGCAGACCACCCTCAAGGTTCACCATGTGCCGGTGTTCGAGTCGTCGATCATGCGAGACGCGTTTCCCACTGTGGAGGACATCATCACTAGCGTGAACGAGAAGGGTGGTAAGACCCTCGTCTGCTGCGCCTGTGGCGTAAACAAGGCGGCTGCCATGGTTGTTGGGTACCTCATCAAGAACGAAAATTGGTTGTTGCTCGACGCGATCGAGCACACCCGTGATCGGTGTGGCTGGATAATCCAAGTTCCAGAGTATCAGGAGCAGCTATTTGACTTCGCCGCTTCCATGAACCGCTTGGACCCGATAAACCGGTGGCCTCGAGAGGACTGTGATTCTGACCTCGATAGTGATATTGCTCACTCGCGTGTAGATATGGGCATGGGAGAGTCACTCAAGAAAATTAGTTTGCTTTAGTGGTATTAATTGACACTCAGTATAGTTGTGATTCTATACCCTCTTCGGATACATCATCATAATCGTTTCTCGTTTTCGAGGTCTTTGCCGATTTCTTAGATGATTTCCCTGACTTCGCCTTTTTGGCTGTCAGGGCACCCACAACGCCAGATCGCGCAATAGAGACATTGGCGAGGTACCGAGCGAACTCATCGTCGCTGCGGATGCCCAGCTCCACTGCGCGAGGTGTAAGCTTGTGCATAGAGTTCTGTTTCACGGCGTCGCCACTCACTTGTGCCAGCTCACAGACCATGTACTCTAGAATGGCCGCTACAGCCACAGCGGAACTCGGTGAGATGCGCCGTGCGAATTTTCCGTCACGCATTAGCTTGCGGACACGGGCGACAGGGAACGTAAGTCCCGCCCTAGTGGAGAGCGTATGACGATCTGTTGCCGCAGAGCCGAGTTTGCCTTTGCCTTTTGACATCCTGAGAATGAACTTTTCCTACCCATGCCCACACACAAAATAACGAAAAGCTCGATGTCACAAGAAGAGCTCGGATGGAAGATCTACCCTGTGGAAGCCTACCACGCGATGGTGAAGCCAGACGCGGCCATCAAGCCGGTGCTTTCGAAGGAGGCTCTACGGGAGAGAACTGCGAGCTACATCTCCAAGGGCATGCGGTACAGCGTGGGGGCAGCTCTGCTGGCACACAGAGGAAACGCGCCTCATTTGCTGCTGCTAGAAGACACGGAGACGGGAGCTACTGGTTTTTTGTCTGGCAAAGTTAAGTCGTGGGAGGAGCCAGTCACCACTCTGTCTAACAAGCTCTCGAAGCTCATCGTCAGCTCTACAGACGCAGAGGCGACTATCGGAGCTCTGGTGGGCGTATTTTGGCGGCCGGACATTGATAGTCCCTTGTTGCCCTACTTGCCCATCCACGTTTCGAGGCCCAAGGAATGCATGCAGGTGTACCAGGTCGTGCTGCCGTCGGAGTGCTCGCTCTGTCTGCCCCCAGGAGTGCGTATTCGTGCCATATCATTCGGAGATTTGCTATCGACGGAGGCCAGAGTCGATCCAGCCACTGCCGGAATGGTGGCAGCTGTATCGCGATTCAAGCTAAAGTGCTTTGAGGAGGAGACTACTCACCAGTAGGGTTCACTCCGTTCGACAACCCACACTCGTAAACCGGTTCAACAGTGGCTGGACTTTGTGATGATGTGCATGTAGACGTAGAATCAGCCCTGGAATCGTCGAATTTCGCATGAGGGCGGTCACTGGCGACGACCACGGCCAACTCAAGGTCGTCGACTTCGAAAAGCGGCTAGTACGGCGCCACATCAGCGACGTCCACCCCAAACGTGGCATCAACACCATGGCATGGACTGGCCGACACATGCAAGGCGAGAGTTCCGCCTTTTGTCAAGCTGAAGACGAGGTTACGGTTGGAAGGGCGAATGGAATCGTCCAGGCCTTCGAGCTGGCTGAAGGAGCGGAATCCAAGTTTGACCTGCAGCCGATACGACAGTTTCGGCTGCCGTCAGCCTGCGTCTATGTCAGCTCACTTGCCCGAGCGATGAACGCAAAGGCCGGTCTTGTGTCTGTGGGAGCTCAAGGCGAAATTGCCATCGTGGACTGGCGAGGCCAGTGGAAGGTGCCGACGAAAGACTCGTGGATGACTATGGAGGAGTCTACGTCAGTGCTGGACCCACGATGGTTCTCTGAAATCGACTGCGGAAAGCGAATGAAGAATCGAACGAAGAAGTCCCTGAGACTCATAAACTCCGAGAAGGAGAATAAGATGCAGGTTGACTGGTCAGAGTCTCTGGACGTCTCCAACCCTTCCAAGAAGAAGAAATCCTGGTTCGTCACAGGATACCTTACAATGGGCCCCGTTACTAAGGCCTGTCTCGACGAATGGACGACAGCGGGACGCCTATTGACTGGTGGGGAGGAGAACGACGTCAAGCTCTTTGACCTCAAGGAGGGCCGCTGCCTGTATGCCGCTCGAAATGTGAGGCCCAACAAACTCAACTACGTGACCGACATCGACGTGACCGCGTTAAACTTTGCTGGCGCTTTGGGCCCCGAGTTGTTCCTGGCTGGCAACAGGGAGGGTTCCCTGCGTCTTTACGACATCCGCGTTCCTAAGTATCCCGTGATGGGCTGCCAAGGCACCATAGAAAACAGGCCGATCAGCAGTATTGCCACTCGGCCTCCCTGGGTGCACCGGGGATCCGAGGATGAAGCCTCGCCGGCCTTCAGACTGCTCAAGCGCCAGACTGGCTGTGACGACATGGGAGTGGTCGTGGCCGATACCCATGGTATGCTGTACAGGTACGACCTCCGCCGACTTGACGAGCCCTTCCGGCATAAAATATACGAAAGAGACCCCAACACACAACTGTCGAAAAGGAGAAAAGTGGCGCGGAAGCTGCACAGCCTGGACTGCGGCGCTGGTGAAATAATGTTCAACGAGCCAAACACTCACTTTGAGTTCCAGATGATGAAGTCCTACCGCGGAATTGTCGGTACGCCCGAGGCCGTGCATGTGCATGAGGACGGGTGTCACCTGCTTGCTTCCAGCATGGAGGGCAAGCTCCATGTCTTCAACACTCGCCGGCAGGAAATCGAGCAGACGCTGTTTTTGAAGAATCCCGTGACGTCGTGTCTCTGGAGTTCACATCCCGTTATGTAGTCGAAGAATTAAATTCTTTTTGATGAATGAATTGGGAAGCTTGCGAGAAATAGCCGAAGCCAGAGTGCTTCAGGCAGAATCAGAGGCCGCACGTGCAGAAGAGACCGCGTGGGGCAGCGAGCTGACTCGCCTTTTGGACGGCTGTCAAGTGGAGCTAAATCGACTTGGCGAGGCTTGGTCCGCGGTAGTCGTAGATGCTACCAGAGACTTCGTGGCGCAGATCGACGACATTGACGACGCCGCTTCTCAGGAGCGGCGAGACGTGCTACGCGACGCAATTTACAAGACGACTACGCTGCTGAAGGCGCTGCCCCATCATTTTGCGAACCTGGCCACATGTGAGGCCCACAAGGCTGCAGCGCAGGTCGAGGCGCTGGGCGCCGCCCTTCACAACAGAAAGACGGACACACGCTCGCGGGAGCTGCGGTTGCTCGAGCAATGCTCGTCCGTGCCTGAGAATGTGCGTAACTCATTGGATGTAGGGGGCAAGGAGTTATGTCACACAGGAACACATAAACAGCACCAGGGAACTCTGCGAAGCAAAGGCTCAGCTTGACCACAAGAGGCTACAGTGAGTGAAAGGCGTCGTCGGAACAGAACGTCTTCCCTGGAATCCAGTGTGGCTGCGTTGCAGGTCAGTCATCAACAAAAGTCTCGACAAATGGAGAATGAGAATCTTCATCTCACCAGCGGTCTCAAGAAAGCGCTGGCGCAGTACGAGTCCACTCAGACCACATTGCAGAACCGCCGCGCTGCATCTATCAACCGGATCAGCAGAATACGCGACAAAGGCATCAAAGAGGCCAGCCGGGTCCATCAGGAGGTCATCTCATATGACCAAGAAATTAGACAAAGGATTCTTAATGAGCACAAGCCTGATGGCTCAGATGTTGTGATCGCTGAGACCGATATTGAGAGGGATCTCTTAAGAATCAGTGAGCAGAGACCACATTCACACACAGTTGGTTCACCAAAGAGCCAGTCATCTCTGGTGGATCATGAGGAGTGGGTGCGACTGGCTACCCCAATTCCGATCCCACACCTGGCTGACTGGGATTTCATAGAAAAAAGTATTGTACACGGAGCAAAACAGCTGAAAGCAAAAGCCAGGACCGCCCAATCAATAGAGGCGGTTACGAAAGAGACAAAAGCACTCTCCTCGCGGCTACAAGAAAAGTTGGTTGAGTTACATTCAGATGGCA